>NW_009970719.1:1314604-1332592 GCF_000747805.2 Chaetura pelagica
AATTCTGCTCCTATGGAACTTTTTAAAGAATTCACCCCTTGCAACAATTTGGTGCTCTATCATTTAACATTTAATTTTGCCAGAAAAAGTGTAATTAGTTCTCAGCTAAGTATAAAAGCTTGAACTGAGCATGAACCAGCTACTCAAAACCCCTTGAGTTTGCTGCAAACCAAAAAAGTATTTTGAGAAATACTAACTGCTTCATCTTAGCTGCTAGGTACTTCTGAAAATGAAAGATGAAAATCTAGGTGTAGTTAAAGTCAAAATGCAGAACATTATATCAATATAAATTACAGAAGGATTTTTATGTGCAACTACTCTTGTCCATCTTGAATTGAACTCAGGCTCTGTGATGATTTTCCCTTTTTAAATGGGTTTTGTATGTTGTGGGTTTTTTTTACTTTTAAGAATATGAAAGTCCTTTGCTAAAATAATCTTTTGTCCTTGATGAAATGATAGCACCTCCTTCGCCTTCCCCTGCACAGATCATGTTGGCTTCCTGAATGAGGGAGGAAAACAGTAGACAAATAGATTCAAATACCAGGTTGAAGAATGTGTCACAAAGGATTTTCAAATGCTACATCCCTTCTGCAGAGGGTATTGCCAGGGATACATTGCATTTGTGCAGTCCTGATCAAAGCTTTGTTTCAAATGGAAGCCCATCTTGCATCTGAACTATCTTCACATGCTGCTGGTTTCAAGTTATTTCCATTACAAGGAAAAATTATTACTTAAGAGACAAAAATCCAGTGTGCATTCCAATTGGTCAAGCTGTTTCTATGGTTGCAGAGTGGTATCTGAAGATACAGCTCATCTTTAAGATGAGAGAACAGTCTATCTTGTGCATCCCTTCGCTAGATGAACTAGACAAAAATGGAGTTCCAGGCTGCAGAGGAGATACAGGCAGGTGGTTTTATTGCTGAATCCTTGCAAATAACCACTCTCCCCAAATTAAAAAAAAATCTTGGAAAGCCTTGCCAAGTCCATATATACTGCAGGTGGCCTCTTTTTTTTTTTGTGGTTAGCTAGCAAAGCATTTAAGTGCCTCCAGAGATTTAAAAGAGTATCATGAGGTTTATGCAGGGGAGGCTCAGGGAACCAGCTTGTGTTGTTTGAGAAAGTGACTTCCCTGGATGCACCTAAATGTAAAATATGAAAACAAGAATAATATTTCTTTTGGCTGTGTTCTGCAAGGACACTTCACTCCATAGCTTTTAGATAAGTCACCACACAAAGAATTCCTTAATTTACTGCTATGTTTTTCTCTGATTTACCATTAGAAATAATATTGTCATATTTTTTTCCTGAGGTCTGCTAGCAGAAGAATAGATATAAAAAATGTATAGGTATAAGAAATTAATCTTCACTTTTCCTAGCCATGCTTTTTTTTCTCATGTGTCTCTTGCCATGCTACAATATTTCTACTTAACTTTTTAACTGTACTTAAAAAATTGCAGATCATTAGCAGCAGCCAGGACTGCAGGTGGGAGAACACGGAAACGAGCAAATATCCAACCAAAACTTATTCCTGTTTTTTCCTGTGGTTTACCAATGGAAATAATATTGCCTTATTTTATTTAATGAACAGTAATGTAGAAAAATTATATGTAAGCTCACAGCTGCTCCTCTTCCCTTAGCAATTCCCTCTATAGTAACGTTTTCCAGTAATAAGGTTACAGGATCCACATTACAGTCAGAGCACTTTATGCAAGGAATTGCTTCCATTTATTGCAGGCTTAAAAGATCCACAGTTGTTACTAATTTTTAAGACCCCAAACTTTACAGAACAGCTGAGAACAAGTCTGTTATAGATCAACTTTATAATTTATGATGCTTTGATTCTTTGTTTTGATGGTAATGATATGCTGCACAAGTGAGTTGACATTTTACTTTCAAGTCTCCCACATTTTCACAAAGCCACAACACAAAAAATTCCACAGAGTTTCTTAATGCTTTGGGTCTACATCAGATGTGTGAGGAAACCTGGGTGCAGTGACAAATACTTCTGTTTTTTTGATCATTACATTAGCAGCACACACCAAATTGGTGTCATTGTTCCACTTTAATGACTCCGGAAAGACTGGCAGATGGTTTCATGACTTAACACACATTTGTCTTTCTGTGAGTGTTCATCTTCAGCTCAAGTCAGTGATACAGCTGAAAAATTCTGACTTGCCACAAAGGGACTTGTGGAAGAATCAGCAAACTTGAGCCTTTGCCAGTGCAGGGGAGCACTGTGATCCTCATCACAGGAACAGATCAAGGTAAGACGGTGAAGTCCTGATCCTGCAGCTTAGATATGTCAATATATAAATGATCAGGTTTCCAGCAACAGAAATTACATGTGATCCAAAATATGCACAATTAGCTATTAAGATTAGCTCTGAGGCTTCTATAAACTTCTCAGAAATGAGGCTAGTTCAGTTAAGATTCTCTAGTTCACTTTTTTTTGGTCTGAAGGACGAAAACCATTGAAATATACTCTTCTATGGAAGTGTGAAGTGGCACCCTGTGAAGATTTCCAAGTAGTCAAAGGTACACGCTAATGCTCTTCTCATGTGCTATTGAACTTACCAGGTGAGAACACGCTTAAAGTCTAGGCTACCTTAATAAAGTCTATTAGTCTAGCACCCTAGAAAGTGCCTTTTAATACACAGTGATAGAGCATTCTGCTACATTCTGAAACCTCTTACAATAAAGTGAACTTTAAAATGACAATAAAAGTATGTTACTTACAGAAAAATATGGTTTATTTCTGCACAACAAAGACACGTGAGCACATACACACAATGTTATTCTAGTATTAGTATAACAGCTTAGGTTCTAGGAGCAATCCAAGCTACCTCAAGTGTGCTAAGCTACATTTGGAAAGACAATATTCCTGTTGTATTTTACAGTCTCCCAAGAGAGAGACTAAAATCTCTGGATCATCAATTTGTGCTGTGTCAGATGCTGGCTCTGGTGTGCAGGTCAGTTAGATCCTAACTATAAAAAGGCATTTCGCCTGCCTGTACTGAGGAAAGCATCTGCATGGGGGATGAAAAATAAATGTGACTAGCAGGCTGAGGGAGACAATTCTGCCCCTCTACTCTAGTCTGGTGAGACCCCCACCTGGAGTACTGTGTCCAGTTCTGGAGCCCCCAACACAGGAAGGACATGGAGATCTTGGAGCGAGTCCAGAGGAGGGCCATGGAGATGATCAGAGGGCTGGAGCATCTCTCCTATGAAGACAGGATGAGAGAGTTGGGGTTGTTCAGCATGGAGAAGGCTTCAGGAAGACCTTTGCACCCTTTGAGTATTTCAAGGGAGATTATAAGAAAGATGGGGACAAATCTTTTAGCAGGTCATGTTGTGATAGGACAAGGATTAATGGTTTTAAACTAAAAGAGGGTAGATTCAGACTAGATGTAAGGAAGAAATTGTTTACAATGAGGATGGAAGAGGCTGCCTAGAGAGGTGGCAGATCCTTGGAAAAATCCAAGGTCAAATTGGATGGGGCTTTGAGCAACCTGATCTAGTTGAAGATGTCCCTGCTCATTGCAGCAGGGTTGGACTAGCTGACCTTTAAAGGTCCCTTCCAACCCAAACTCTTCTATGATTCTATGAAAGCCTATTTCAATGCATACCATCAACAATGAGAAAGCAGCAATACTTTATCTCTTGTTCATTCATTACTATAAATAAATTTGCTCCTCATCCAGATGCCATATAGGGTAGATATCAAAGATTTGTATAATATTGTTTAGTGTTTAGAAAATATTTAATCATCCCTGTAGACTACAATTTGCATTATCCCCATTATTCATGCCAACATGATTTGTATGGCAGCCAATGTATGCTAATTAGAGATTTCCTTAATTAATTCTTGTCAGTGTGCTGCCCTAACATGACTTAAAACGTAGAGCTGAATGTATTCAATGTATTAAAATTGCTTCTGCTTCCCATTGTATACCAGGGAGTAATTTGCTGTTAACTGCAAGTGCATAAAACAATCTTTAGATGTAGATGCTCTAATTAAAGTGAACATCCAACATGTTGGCCAAAGACGAGCCATACTTCACAACAGCTCTGCAGGGAAGGAGATCTGAGTTGTATATTCTTCTAATGCAATGGCCAGCAAGAATACATTTTCTTTTGTGTGAAATGTATTTTGGGCTGCTTATTGGATGTCTACAGGATGGATCAGTGAACAGGAAAGTATGAAAACTGGACATACATACTTCATGGGACAAGGATGGCAGCTGCAATGGAGGGCTGCAGGGAGGGCTATTTGAAAACTTGGTTGATTAGGCTTTGTTGCTAAGCACAAAGCCTACTCTATGTGCATTTTTATCATGCAAGAAAAAGCTACCAGCATATGCCATCCTAGTTACCATGGTTTCCATTCAGCCACAATGCCCACTCAGGAAAGAAACAAGTTTAGTCTTATATTCCATTGCATATATTCCTTAGGTATCTTAAAACCAGACTTGCAATTTGAATTGTCTATGGACAGATCATCATGATTTGGTTCACACTTTTCCATACCTAAAAGCATCTCCTCTTACCCCAGAGAGGCTCAAAAACAAACACTCTCACAGAGATGCCTTTTGTCAGAGTGCTGAACCTTCTGAACATGGCAGGTTATGATGCACTCTGACAGTGAATGGATTGTGTGATTCCAACTTGGTGCCAGATTAGTAGTGATGGACCAAGGGCCTGAAGAGGCTGCTGGGATCCTCCAGCAGCCACCTCTGGCATCCTGCCCCACTGCCAGGAGGATATGCTTTGCTGCTGTGATGCATATGGAGAAAAAAGACCTGCGGTGTGAGGGCAGTCATCTCTCAAAAGCAGCAGTTACTTGTATTCTCAGAAGAATAAAGGCATTTTAAACACAGTGTTTATTCTGAAGGTATCAAGCTAGATAACAGCTCCTGATCTCTACACCTTTCAACAGCTCCAGAAAGCACAATGCACAGTGACCCGCTCTCTAGCACGCACATGATGAGCAAAGACAGCAGAAGTTGGTCTTAAGGTAGCAAATTGCATGTGAAGTGCCATACCAAACATGCTAAGGCAGGTGGAATCATCTCATTTTTAAATGTGTCCATTGAAACAACCAAAAGGGGAATAATTAGCAGTAGAAAAGCTAATTTCAGTAGGCTTCATCAGATCACAGTCACTGAACAAACCTCTTTGTGATTTTTGACACATCTCCATTTCCAGCTTCCTACATATCCTAAAATACTTGTGAAATGAGGTTCCAGTTACACTTGTCACTAGAAAACTGCAAGGAAAGACACTCCTTACTCTAATCATCCTTTCTCCCACCTCTATAGCTGATTAGAGCTGTGGTAAATCTGTAGTAAATAACTGCTGGAAAATGTTGACAAGTTAATTGGGCTCCTAACTGCGAGGCACTGAGACATTTCTGCAACTGTTTAGATCAGCTTTGTCAGAAGTCAGTCAGTTACAAGGGTGACACACTGAATTCTACAAAGAACACATGGAGAATAAATCAACTTTCAGGCTTGAATTACAGTGCAGGAGGGATAATTGCCATTTCAGAACATGTACTTAGAAACAAAAACCTTTTGTAGTGCACAAACACCTGGAACAGAATTACACTGAATGTTAATGTTGAATATCCTAAAAATATAAAATAGGAATATTGAATAAACCAGTGATACCATTCTGAACTGTAAGAGGGGATGGAGAAGGCAGCTTTGAACAGACTTCCAAAACATACTGAAGTGATTCTGAGGGTTCACTAGGAAACCATTTGTTCCCCAAAGCCAATGAAAATTTGTGGAGCTGCTTGCATCTATTTGTTCTACAGTCCCCATATGTCTGGTAGGTGGATTACATGCATATGCATTCTGGAAGGCCTGCCTCAGTTAGAAATGTATATAAATAAGAACCACTTATGATGATTAGAAGTCATATAAAAAACCTAAAATGAGCTCTGAGATCTGGATCAACAGAACTGAGCTCTTTCACATAACTGCCCCATACCAAATTTTGCCAATTTTATGTTCAGTGAAGTACAAACTTGTTCTTCTTGCTATGTACATTCTCAGATGTATTACTCAACTGTATGAGTTTGTTAAAGATTTCTTGGAATGCAGAGTGAGGTTATAACACAATGCGAGTTATTTCTCATCTACAGCAAATGGCTACAAAGAGGTAGGAATTAACAGCATTATCAGTCCCAGGCACAGAACAGTCTTGTGCCCCAGTTGCTAAGAATTGTATTATTCCCCTCAAGCATCAGGGAATTTGGAAAGAAATATGGGGTTCATGGAATTTATTTAAAATTATTAAACCTTTGCTGCATACTTTTAATCTTTTCTCTACAATCATAAGGTATAGAAACTTCTCTTAAAAAAAAAAAGGAAATAAAACTTTTAATCCACTAACAGGACTGAAGGGATTAAAGCATCCTGAGAGAAAAAAAAGGTACAATATTTTTTCTGAGAAAAAAATAGGTGACTAGGTAAAATCCATGCTATCTTAAATCAACTTTTGAGGATTGGTTTGGAGGAAGTTTTCCAGTGTATAGTTAGGCATTTCCTCCAACTTTTGCTTCTTATTTTTTTCTCAAAAGAGGAAAACAGACAGTAGCTCAAAAATTCTGCCTATAGATGGAATTCTACCCCAGATAGCCAGAAACCACACTGCTGACCCAGTATACAGTGTATTATTGTTGACAGAGAAAAAAATACAACTTTTCTACCCAAGAAGAGAATGCTTTTTAGAGATGCATGAAATAATCCCATATATTATCTGTACACCACTTTGGATTACCAGTCAATAGAAGTATTATATAAATCTGCAGTGTCGTTGTTTATTATGAAAAGCCCTCAATAAACTACCAAAGCAGTTTTTGTTTAAACTATCTGTTCTTTATTTCCTCTCAATTATTGCAGAGCAAATTGTGTCTTTCAATGGTTTAGCATTATTCTGAGTTCTTAATTTCTCCTTATTTTAGTATTTTACATAAGCTTATACATGACCACTGTGCTGATCTAATGGGATCTAAAATAAAATGTTGTAATACTCCCTTAATTTCCTCTTTCTCTGAAACAGAAAAGAAGCTTTAGGAAAAACAAAACACCAAGCCCACTATTGATCAAACCATTTCAAGTGAAAGGCATTTATGCATAATCCTTAGAAAATTATCACAGTCATTTTCTGTCTTCATGATTCAAGCCTGAGCTCAACTTGTAGACTGACTGTAGCAAGCTTTTAACACTCATTGCCCCTCCTTAAGCAACATTTATAGTACTGAAAACTAAGTGTACTCCCCAGGAAAATACTTGCAAACTGTGATTTAGTACCATAAAGACATCACCTCTGCAATGCATATGCAAAGAGATGCATACAGTGTTAGTCTAGCAACTGTTGAAAAAGGATAGAAAAATACCTCTAAAACTACAATTGTCAGGAAACTTACAAGTCTACTCAAAACATCAGCTATTCCAAAAGCTCACAGGAGCTCTAAAATGAATGTCCTGTTCCTTCTGTTGAGGAAAAATACCCTGGAGTCTGTAGAAGTCATTTTATTTTCACACCCTGCACACTGTTCTGAGACCTGCTGTACTTCTTAAGTACACTGATGTTATCATGCCAAGCTGTGACTGAAACATCTTCTATTAAGGTTGGAGATAACACTATGATATAATGGATCTTTTCCATTTCTAGCTTCTGTATGTGTCCTGGTAGGCTGGAACTTTGTAATGAGGGCACTAAATTGGCAAACAAGCTTTGAGGAACGTGTAGCTTCTGTGCATTGTCAGTTTTGCAAACCAGTCCTCCTTTTAACATATAATTAAATTGTGGAACTCATGGCTGTGATATGTTACAGAGGTCAAAGGTATTAAAAGGATTTAAAAATAAGTTTAAAAATCCCAACAAAAATGAAGTGAAAGTCCATGTGTTGGTGTTAAGCACAGCAGTTGGGATGTAACATCTAGAAAGAACAAGTGATTTAGCAAGTCTGTAAGTCACTCACTGCTGGAAACCAGGTGTAATCACAGAATTTTCATGGATGGAAAGCACCTCTGAGATCACAGAGTCCAACCTCAACACAAAAAAACCCCACCAAAATCCCCCCACAACCTCAGCCACTAGAGCATCCTTTTAAGTACCACATCTACACATTTCTGGAATACCTCCAGGGATGGTGACTCAACCACCTCCCTGGGCAGGCTGTTCCAGTGCCTGACCACTCTTTCAGTACAGAAATTCTTCCTAATATCCAATCTGATCCTCCTCTGCCACAGCTTCAGGCCATTTCCTCTGGTCCTGGGCATTATTCACTTAGGAAAAGAGGCCAACACCCACCTCACTACAACTTCCTTTAGGTAGACGGCAATGAGGTCTCCCCTCAGCCTCCCCTTCTTCAGAATAAGCAATCCCGGGTCCCTCAGTGTCTCCTCAGTACAAGGACTCACCAGTACAAGACATTAATCAGTCAAGGTGTCAAACACCCTTTCACCAAGACTTTGGAACTTCCAAAGACCAGCAGTGTAGTAGAGGCATCCAAACAGGCCAAGAATAAAAGAACCTCGGGGCAGTGTGAAAGGAAGCACCGCAATTTTTGAGTTAGACCCACAAATCTGTATTGGCTGTTGATTTTTCCTGCATTTCTCAGTGTGTCACAGGAAAACATCTGATAATACATAAATCTGGATGCCAACTCTTTCCACCTTGTCCAGGAATGTTTCAGTCTTAAAATTTTAAAGGTCCTCACGGCACAGAGACTGTAATTCAGATAGCAGCAGAAATAACTGGCTGCATAGGTACAGCTACTGTGTCAGGTAGTCACCACAGAAATGGCAGAAGCTGTTGCTGTCCTTTCTTCCAGAGTTTACCTGCCCCTGGAGCTCAGCTTGCAGAATGACCTCTGTGGGCACTCCTAATCTTCTGCACAAAGGCAGCTGGTGTGGTCTAACCTATTGCTTAATATATTTTGAGCTCATCTTGGCTGACCTTTTGCCAAGGAAAGTAAGAAGCACTTGTATGAGCCCTTCTGCCAGCTCAGCTCTGATGGCAAGTGCCCTCCAGCAGAAAAGCAGTCATGTCTAAAAATTCCACACATGCTTTCACAAAAGTTATTTAACACAACTCCACAGCTTAGTAAGAGCTCACTCCCTGCACATGCAAGGTGCAGCAGAGCAGAATGTGGATCTTCTTTTAATCTCCAAGACAGAGCTGTCACTGTGTCCCCACATACACAGTATGATGCCCATACTGTAGAATTCATGGCTTTTTTTTTTGCACAAGAATGAAAAACTCCAGGCTGTCTTACAGCCTCTGATTAAACTGGCAGAGCTGGAAATCACAGATGTCATCTTTGTACTGAAAGAAGTTCATCCCACCATGACTTCTGCTGAAAAGCTGTTCCAAAACCCGATTCTTCTGATCATTAGAAATGTTCTAAATTACAAGCCTAAATTTATTCATAGCTCTCTCCCTTCGTGATTGTCATCTCACTGCATGTGTATTTATAGGCATCAATTATAATATTATAAAGGACTTTATATAGAGCAATCAGTAGAAATATGCTTCAGTAAACATGATCTGAAACTGAAAAAAGGATGGGTTATTTTTCCAAGTTTGTGGGTTAAAATGCATCTTGGCTGTAACCACCCCCTCCCTGCATGAAAAAAAGAATCAGAGCTGGAGCTGGCTGGTCTATTTGAAGACAAAAAGGGAAAGGAGCATTAGCAAAAGGTTGATTCTTCAAATATACTTACTTTTAATACCAGGGATGGTTTAAGAGAACACAGAGCTTTCACATCAACAACCTTCTTCTCCACAGTAATAAGCTTTCACAGGAATGGAATAGGGTCAGATTATTAACTTTCAAATGGATATTTTACTTATTCCTTGGATATTTTACAACTACCCTGCCAAAAAAAAAACCCCCAACAGGTAGCATCTTCTTTTCTTTACTAGAAAACAGACTTTGAATGTCTGGATATTTCAAATACAAAACCAAAATAGCAAAGAGTGTTCTAAAAAAACTGCCTGCTGTCTGTTCATGCAACTGCCTTGGCTACATAATGGTTTCCCCAGAGGTGCCCTACATAGTGGTTTCATGTGGATACTGAATAAACAAAAAACACTATGCCAAGCAAAAGATCATATGCAAAATGTCTGATTGCTAGAAAGCCATTACTTCTTGCTAAGTAAAATGGATAAGCAACAACTTATTTCTGTCTGTCTCTGTTTGAACTGCAAGACCTTAAAATCAGAGGGTGTTTCATATACAAAGCTGCATGCACATGTACAATGAGGAGAAGAGGCCTCTTCTCTAAGCTGAATAATCCTAGTGACCTCAATTGCTCCTCATGTCATCACTTCCAGACCCTTCACCATCCTCATGGCTCTCCTTTGGAGACTTCCCAATAGCTTGATGTCCTTTTTATATGGTGGTGCCCAAAACTGCATGCAGCACTCAAGATGAGGCCACACCAGTGCAGAGTAGAGCAGGACCATCACCTCCCTTGACTGGCTGGCAATGCTCTGCTTGATGCACCCCAGGACACGGTTGGCCCTCCTGGCTGCCAGGGCACACTGCTGCCTTATCTTCAGTTTGCCATCAACCAGGACCCCCAGGTCGCTCTCTGCCGTGCTGCTCTCCAGCCCCTTGTTCCCTGGTCTGTAGGGCTGTCCCATCCCAGGTGCAGAATCCAGCACTTGCCCTTGTTAAACTCCATGTGGTTAGTGACTGCCCATCTCTCTAACTTGTCAAGGTCTCTCTGCAGGGCCTGCATCAATTTACCACAGCTCTAGTGTAACTCCATTGTACTCCCATTTTCAATGCTCTATACAATTCTGGTCTTGGTTATCTAGAAAAGGACATGGTAGACTTAGGGAAGATACAGAGAAGAAAACTGAAATTACTAAAGGGATTAAAGGCATTGGCTGCCTTATGAGATCAGACACAAAAACCTGAGAGTTTTCAACAGGGAGGGTGCTCTGGTGGGATTTGTTCAAGGTTTATGAAATCCTGAAGGTGGCTGAAAAGATTAATATGGAACAGTTTTTCATAAAATCTCACAGTTTAGCTCATTTGGTGACATTAGTTTGAAAGAGAGAAAAAAAACACATTACAGAGTGGCTGGTGAATTTCTGGACTTGCTGCCAAGAGACTGTGCAGATCCCAACAGTGGGTTCAAACAGGCATTGGACAAGTTAATGTACAAGAGATCCAAAAATGGATAACGAAGGGAATAGGCAAGGAATTAGCTTCCTAACATAGAAGCCAGTGGACGGCAAGGAAAAATGCCTAAAGAAGGCAACCAAGATTTGTGCACTCTGTAAATGGTTTTTCCTAGTGCTCCTGTTTCTATTTGATTTTCTGTTTAGGTACATGTTAACAAAACTTTGAAGTCCACCTAAGGGAGGGAGAGGGCAAATGTAATGAAAACAAGGAGAAAAATGAACTACAATGAGCAACAAATGAAAGAAAGGGAAGTGTTACAGGACTGAAGATAGAGAGACAGGGAACTGGAGGTGGGCATACAGCAGAGAAACCCTGACATCACCTGCCACTGCTTGAAGGTCAATAAGAGGAGCACATGGATGCTGCACAGTGATGCTTTCTTTGGTGATGTGAGAGAATGATGGAATGAATGGACACATATTCCACAGTCACTAGGATTCCCCCATCAAGTTTCCTTCTTCTGGTGACATGAAAAAACAGTAGGGACAGCATCTGGAAGAGACTGATGAGAAGGTCCTAGAAGTTCAAGGGCCTTGGAAAGGTTAGAGAGTATATAAATAAAAAGTTGAGAGGAAAAAGTGCAACTAGAACTTCAGTAAGAGGTTCTGGAGGAGAGACTTCAGCCTGCCTCATTTCACAGAATCATAGAATGGTTTGGTTTGGAAGGGACCTTAAAGACCATCCAGTTACAATCACCCAGCCATGGTGCACATTTGATGTACACTCAAAGTACCTGATGTACCAGGGTCTCTTGCCACTGTCAGAGGAAACAAAGGAAACCCAGACTGACCTGGTGGGGTGTTCCCTGTGTTCACATATGTTCTCCTACACCTTCTTTCTCTCTGCGGAGTACAAGCTGTACAAGCCTCCATGCGTAGAGGTCACTGCTGAATTAATAGTGCTGTTCTAAAAACAGTGTATTTAGGACAGAGGGAACTTAAAAAGAATTTTTAAAACTTGCTAATTCCAGGTGTAAATAAACACCTGGTTTTACAGGTACAAGGTAGTATCTTTTTTAATAAGGTAACTGAAAATTACATGCAACACCACAGCAAAATTTTTATATTGTAATTAAATCCACTGAACACAAAGTTTTGTTTTAAACTCACTATTTAATATTCATTCTTTGCTGAAGTTACTTATTGATTCAGAAAATGAGATACCAACACAGACATCTCCCAGTGGTAAACTGCTTGTCTTACTGACTCTAATGTTCTCTTTCAATGATAAGTGAGTTTTTCACCAGTATTTTTATTTAATTGGAGGATCTATTAAGCATTTGTCATTGGTTAGCAGTTCAGAAATGGGTTTTATTATAAAGTGGCCTTATTATAAAGGCCATTTCGTAATGTTAAGTTCATGGGTAATTGCCTTTGGTTATGAATAAAAAGGAATCAGATTTTTTAAATTAGTAACATCTATGTTGTCTATCTTGGTTTATGGCATCTATTAAAAGTAGACTTTGCTGGAGAATGAAAACAATTTTAACATGATGCACAGAATCAGATTTTGCAATACCAAACCTGTGACATCAGAAAGGAAAGGTGACTTGTGGCCGAAGTCCAGTTTTGTTATGCTCTTCTTAAACTGTAGCTGCAAAAAACATTGGACATGCTCAGACACTAGAACTGTAGATGGTCTCCTGCATTAAGACACCAGAAAGTCATGCCAGCTAGTTTCACTAGACGATAATGTAAGGACTCCAAAGCATTTGCTGAAAATAAGGACTGTTACTTAAATCCGATGCTATCAGTAAAAAGAAATGTTTTAAAAACAAATATATAAATATGTATCATAAAGGTTCAAACTAGATCAAGTAACTGAAGTTCATCTAAATCTAGTCTCAATGTGAGCATATAGCAAATTTACAAAATCAGACAGCTGGGATCTGAATGGGGGGATACACTACACTTCTTTTACTACACCCTCTGCATGGAAGCACAGGAAACTCTACAATGGGTGGAGGAAAGGACAGAGAGTAGGCAAAGGAGTTTATAGTTCTTCTCTAGGAAGTCCATGCATGAAGTTTTTTCCCTTGGTTCCTGGATGAAAGAACCAAATGAAACAAATATACTAAAAAGAGTGTATCAATGAGGACAGTCAAACATTGGAATAGTCTCCCAATGGAAGCGGTAGATTCCTCCACATTTGACAGTTTTAAGTCTCAGCTTGACAAGGTGCTAAGTCACCTTATATAAACTATAGTAGTACCTAAAAAGGTTGGACTAGATGATCCTTGGGGTCCCTTCCAACCTGGCATTCTGTGATTCTTTAACAATACTGGATGTAGCCTCCCTGCCAAGACTGGAAACCTCAGAAGGTGTCCAGCATACTAACTACAACGTCAGCTGGTTCTCTCACAGGAGAGTCTAAATGAAGTGTTGCAAATCTCATTCCTTTCATAAAATGGGGACATGGAATGAAGATATATAGTTCTTAAGAGTCGAGTTTCAGGGGCAAAATAACATTTTGGAGACTATTTTGCCCCATGTTCTCCACTTCCACAAGCTTCTAAAATTATTATAATCCAGGGTCTTGCAGATTGGAAGTTGAATGTTGAATTTTCCCAAAACATTTTCTTCATGGTGATGCAGACTGCACACAGATGCAACAGAACTTCAGTTTATCCTGATCAAAGGCAAAAATAAGCAAATGAAGCAGCAAATGGCCTTTGAGAGGAAGGTGAATTTGTGAGGTTTGTTGACCATCTTTCCATTTTTGCTACAAGAAATAAAAGAGGAATGACTTCAATAGCAGTCAGGTGGCCAAAAGAAAAGAGACACTGAATGCCTGGTGATACCTGAAATTGCATTATAAATTATCTCATATTTGCTTCACAATTATACAAATTTTGCTCAAATGCTTTCTCTTTCTTGCTTTTCATCTCGGGATAAAAACAGGATGGAAAACAAAGTACTGAAGCTGTAAGAAAAGGACTAGCTGATATTTGATCCAGTGCAAAAGCAGCTCTAAAGGATCTCATTTTTCTAAAGAAAGGTGTGAAAGCATTTTTGTGCTACATTTCAAACTCAGCTCCAGTTCAGAAGCCTTCTGCATCAATTCTCAGATAAATGTCATACATTTCTATTTCAAAATAGCTATCTGTTTTTTCAGTATAATCCTTACTCACCCAGTCTTTCTTCACTCGCTCCAGTTACTGTGGTGAGCTTGCTTGGATCCTGTGTATGAGTAGAACAAAATACTTGTGTAACTTATGTGAATAACCCCACAAAAGTCAGATCTTAGTACTGTCCCTTTGTTGTTACACTATGCTGTGTTTTTTCAAGTCTTCACATTCATTCTATTCCAAAGACAAGACACACAAAAAGGATGATAAAGGGGTTTTTATGTTGGATATACTAGAAACCATATTCTGAATTCTTTCTTTTCATTCAGAGGCAGCTTTGAAACTCCAGACCCTTTAGGTCTGCATACAAATAACTGCTTAATAAAATAAGTGCAAACATAAAATCTCTCAACATCTGATTTTCTTCTGTTCACCTACGTGTTGTCTTTCTGCTGTTAGGAAAAAAAAATAACCTAACTGCATCATTTTATCATCCATATTCAATGTTTGAAAAAAGCAGACTCTTCCTTTTGGGGAAGTCTTCCTTGCTCCCCTTGCCCCACCATTACTCTTTGGCCTGTTCTGTAAGAAAAAAAGATCTGTGAGGCTGAATTTTAGTAAAAACTGAAGAGCATTCATGTTGTGTCCTGGCTTCCCTTGAATCATACGGATGGTTTCACAAAGAGGTCTGACCATTTGCTCTGAGTTTTTACATGCTATATTGAAAATCACCACTGAACAGAGTTAAACATCATAAACACAAGTAGAACAGTCAGGGAAGTCTAATAAATGCTGAAATGCTCACGTAGGACACTTTCAGTTGATGAGTGTTTCAAGAACTCTTGAGAGTTGTGCACAACGTGAATTAGCCTGAACATTATGTTACTTATATTGTAATAATAATAATAACAACATTAACATTAATATTATTAATAATAATAATTTACTATAATCAGCATAGTGATGAAGTGATTAGTCATTGCTAAAAATGAACAAGGAGTCTGGAAGAGGTTAACAAATACTGTAGTCAATGAGATATAGCATTCTCTCTCTGGAATTAACGTTATAATAATAGACAGAAAGAGATACTCCACCTTCAAGGCCTTATTTGCACTGAGGCATTACTTAAAACAGATAATTCTACCTTACCAGACTTAGCACAATCTGGGGCAATGAAGGGTACTGGAAATCAGCAGGTTGTCCACTGTGCTTGCTGTCCATGCCCATTCCTGGTGAACAAAAGAAAGCAAGCCAGTGCTTCGTTCAGCATTGCTGCCCCACACCACATTGTGGGGAGAGGCTTGTACATTACTGCTACTGCAAGCCAGGGGAGAGTTCTGGAAAAAAAAAAAAGCACAGGTAATTTCTGCTAATTAAATTTAGACTCCTTGTGGAACTTGCTTCTGTGGTTGAGGTAATTCAGAGGACAATTTTCTCCTAACTTCTTCCTGTGCAAGACCTGTTTTTCCCTGCTTTTTTTGGGTCTGAATGACTAAGCTTTACTGCAGTCTCTCCTCAAGCCTTTTTTTCTTCCATCCAAGGAATAGCTGGAATAACTAGGCCTTTGTATTTTAAGTTATTCATTAAAGTTAAATGGCTTTCTCTTCAAGCTTGTCCTAGGGCAATTATTAGAAGGTTAACCTTTCTGTAGCTGTGGATCCAGAGAGGTTGCTCAATTTTCTCTGCCCTCGGCCAGACACAAATTTGTATGAATATGCCTTTGCTACGGTTCATAGTTGCCACCTCAATACCCATTCTGATTTCCCAAAGTAGCACTGAACATCAAGGGGAAAAAGTCACAAGACAGAAAAGTCAGCTTCAGAAGGGCAGAGAGAACCTCATTGTTTAGCTTTTTTTGGTAAGACAGACAGTGATCTTCAATACAGTGCCCCAATAAATCTAGATTATTGCACTTATTACAGAGGTAACAAAAAACCCCCCCACACCCAAACCAGTCTCAGTTCCATACAGGGCAATCCTGCATAGCAGTGTCTTTATTCCAGCCACATATCCCTCCAGATCATCACCCCTGCCCCACCAGGAGCCTAATAAAGACTCCCCCAAATCTGGGTGCTCTTTGGCAACCTCACCTAGAAAGCAGGTCCTTTCTGCTTTAGGTTTTCTTTTCAGATTACACTCTTCGAATGAGTTCCTAAAGCTCCTTCCCAAAACAGAGATGTGAAGCTCCTACCAAGGGACATTTACACAAATCCATTGGGTACAATTATGTAGATGGAGAATTAAACAGCTTTTTGTATCCACTGCTATTTGTAGTTCCTTGCTTTGTCACTAAGAATCAGACATTGTCGGTTTTAATCACTCAAAAAACACCACAAGATCATTTAAAAATGTTGTTGCTCCTTCCACAAGATGGAATGCAGTGATAATATCTAAGAATTTTCAAATTGAATCAATATATCGTTGTCTCTCCTATACTACAAAAAGCCTTTAAAGACTTTAGCCAACCACAGCAAAACAAATAAGAAGCCCCAGTGGGGCATTTTCTCTCCCGTTATACTTACCTCAGATGGGAGGAGCTCAGAGTGCATCCCAGAAAACAAATGGAGCCCACAGGTTGTTTTTTTTCCTTTCTACAATCTCAGTGAGTGGTAGAACTTAACTGCGATTTTCCTCTGATGGGAAATTACAAGCAAAAAGTGCTCATACCTGCTTGTTAAGGAAGATGTAAGGATAAATAATTTTCCTTGGTCAAGAATTTTTAAAGCAGCCAGAAAGAATTGCTTCCCCCTTGGATTTGCCTTGCTGTTCTCAACCATAGCCTTGTGGGTGCAGCAGGGCAGCTGAACTCAGCCAAGAGTTGTACTTCTCAAGAGTCAAAGAAGCATCAGCAGATGCAGCTGCTAACATTCTGCTGGCATCACGTCAGCTTCATGCTTAAGAGATCTGTTTGGGAGAATGAGAAGCTTCCCCACAGTCCCTGATGCTCTGAGTTCACTGAGGACAGCTGAGACCTGGTAACTGGTCATCGGGTATTTGCAGTTTCAATAGCACAGGGGATTGTGAAGGACTCTTCCTGGTTCAGAGATTAAGTTCTGTAATCTAATTTAGTGTTTTCATATCACTTTACATCCCTGTGGATCCATTTACTATGATATAGTGAGTCTTGCCAGGTAATACATCTTTTAATTATGTAAATAAAACAACTAGATAAAACCACAACCCCTGAGCCATGCAGACTTCAGCCCGAAATGACCAACTACTGCCTTGCACTTCTCAGCACCAGCAGTCACCCTACCCCAGCTGGAAGGCGGTAGGGCTGCCAACACCACACTCTGTGTGACCTCGGCGTTACAATTATTGCCTGTTTGCCACATTCTTCCTTACCTAGGAGGACTGTGGGCAACGAGGAGATACAAAGGCTTCTCTTACCCTTAACATTCAGCTTGGCACAACTCCACACACCAAGACAAGAAACTCGCAATTAAATTTGATACTAATTTTCCCTTTATGTTCACAAGGACTGCAATACCACCACGGGCACATCCTATTTCCACCCCTGCCCGGCAGGGAGGCTTCGAGCTCCTCTGCATTTGCTCCTCCTGCCTTCAGCATCTTTTTTTACCTGGGTTTTTAGAAAGAGGCGTCTCCAACTTGACAGGAGCGGCTTGGCTGGACGCTTTGGCGGTGAGGAACGCAGGGGGGGCCTGGCGGAGCCGCTCAACCGGCCTCCCCCGCGCTCCGCCCG
>NW_009970719.1:1333435-1425793 GCF_000747805.2 Chaetura pelagica
TGGGCTCGCTCCTTGAAGCCCTTCCAGCTGGTGCGGCCTCGCGGGTCGCCGAAGTTAGGTCACCCTAAGGCTCCGTTAGGGGCAGGGCATGCTGGCTGCTTTCTGCCACCTGCCTCCCGGGTCTGTCCGGAGCTCCGGGGCAGGGAGAGCCTGCCGGTGCTTGATGACCATGGACGTGTCCCTCCTGACGTGGGGAACCGCTTCGGGAACTAACGAGGTGCCTGGCTTTAGAAGTGAAGAACTATTGGTATTTGTTAAACGAGACTGTGATTTATTTCTTTTCTTAGTTGGGTGTTCCACAGGGTTTTCTTCAGACTTTATTTTTAAAAACAAGATGATCTAGTGCGGGCTAATATCTAACACGGCATGTTATAAAGTTTGGAGTGTAAATCAGGAGCAACACTTCCCTACATAGCAGCGGGTTTGCAGAAAAGTACAGGTGAAGTAAGCATTTGGAATGGTGAGAACTAGGTATAGTTCGCACATTAGATTAATGCTGAAGAGGATTGTTAAATGAAATCGTTTATCCTGCTTGTTTATCCTTACCGTGAAAGCGTGAATGCTTAAACAATGGCAAATGATTTTGCAGGAACCATTTTCTGTGGGACGCTTTATGCATTCTGACATTAGAGCGAGGGCAGGACGGGCATTGGATTATGAAAGGGACAGTTTTTAATAGACCATTTCTAGATGTCTGACATTATAATGAGATTTCAAAGAGCGCTGGTAACACGCGTGTTGTCAGTTCTCAAATGTGGGTTTTTTTCTGTTATTTTACACAGTTATCTATTGTGAAAAAGTATTTGCCAGCATTGCTGGAGCTAAGTTTCCCGGGTAATGTAGTAGGTTCACTAGCAATTGTATTTTTAGTCCACAGATGCAGATTTGGTAATAAATAGTAGTTAGAAGAAGAACAATTTCTGAATAACTTTAATTTGAAATATTTGCTGCCAAATGATCGGCCCTCAGAAGCTCAGCTGGTGCTATTTTGCATGACTCATTAGAGACTGGCCTTACTGTAAGAGCACGTTAAATGTATAGAACTTTTTTTTTTTTACCTGAGAAAATAAATTAAACTGTGGATATTAGTAGATGATATGCTAGGTCTGTCTGCTCAGAGGAAACAGGAAGAAGCCAATGTGAGCTCTGATGATACCTGATTTTCTTCTTGTATACTACCACGTGTAGATGACAGGTGGTGCTGGTCAGGCTGTGCTAGTGTGTTTCATTGCATGTGCTACTTTTAAAGTCTTTCTCTAAGAATGATGGCAGATAAAGGATGGAAAGTCTATGACCATTTCTCTACCAGTTAATTAAATATACCCAAGGCTGTTCTCTCTGGTCCTGAAGCCAACTGGCATCAATTAGACGTTGTGCTGCTAAACTTCCCCTGCTTTCCAGAATGGAGTAGCTGAATACAAGCTACTGATTTGGACTGGCTCGTGGCTCATGTTGAATCTGAAGTAATGTCCAAGAACTGAATGGGAGAGCTGTAGAATCATAGAATGGTTAAGTTTGGAAGGGACCTTTAAGATCATCAGGTTCCAACCTCCCTGCTATGAGCAGGGACACTTCACATCAGACTAGGCTGCACAAGCCTCATCCAACCTGGCCTTGAACATCTCTAGGGAGGAGACATCAACAACCTCTATGGGCGACCTGTTCCAGCACCTTACTACCCTCATGGGGAAGAATTTCTTCCTAATATCGAACCTAAATCTCCCCTCTTTCAGTTTAAAACCATTAATCCCCTCTGTCTTATCACTGCCCTCTCTGGTGAAAAGCCCCTCCCCAGCTTTCCTGTAGCCCCTTCAGGTACTAGAAGGCCACTATAAGGTCTTCTTGGAGCCTTCTCTTCTCCAGACTGAACAGCCCTAACTCTTTCGGCCTGCCTTCATAGCAGAGGTGCTCCAGCCCTCATCATCTTCTTGGCCCTCCTCTGGAGGTCCATGCCCTTTCTATGCTGAGGGCTCTAGAGCTGTACACAGTACTCCAGGTTGGAGTCTCACTGGGGTGAAGTAGAGGGGCAGAATCACCTCCCCTGCCCTGCTAGCTGTGCTTCTTTTGATGCAGCCCAGAACACGATTGGCTTTCAGAGCTGTGAGTGCACACTGCTGGCTCGTGTCGAGCTTAGCTGTAGCTGACCTGGGTTAGAAGGGTGCTGCACAGTTTGGCAGTCTGTGTGACTGAGTGAGTTTCATTTCCTAGGAATGGTTCCTGGCATTGCTTGATTTACTGGTGCGGATATAGTCTATCAGTAACGCGGTAAGTAGCCTCTCTTAACTCTGTCCTCAATCATAGTGATCTAATTTCCCTGCATTGAGGATCTTGGGCACTATGAAATGCTGCTTTTCATAGCCAGCTGCTTAGAACTGTCAGGGCTGCTTTTTTCTCCACATGTGCAGGTGGCTGAAGAGGAGGGAGTTAGCTGAAAGCTTGGTGCCTTTCCCAGTTGCCCATAAGGGAGGGGTAAGGAGGATCAGGGAAAGGATTACATGAGTTGTTTTGCTTGTTTGGGAATGTATTCCCAGAGCACTGCATGTCTGTAAGCAATCCCGATGGCTAGATGTGAATATGTCCATGGCCTGTGTTCTCATGCTGTTTTGCTACTTTCTTCATTATTCTTTTGTAAGTAACAAGCTCACCAGAGCAAGTATCAGGGTTTTTTTAAGTGCTCTGAAGATTATTTACTCGTAGATACCTGGAGAGATTACTAGCCTGTTAAAATTATTAGACTAGATTTTTACAATAAATCATTGTGGACTCTCACTATGCTTATGAACAAAGCCTGTGTACTTCATAACATTCCGTAAAGCATATGTTTCAGTTCACATTTTTGCAGTATCTCATTGTTTGCTTCAATAATGAAGCAGTGCTCATGCATTGTGTTTTACACTCTGCTTGCTTTTTGAATATCGATGTGTGTAGTTAATATCACATAACAGTCTCATAAATAAATTTCAAAGCAGGCCTAAAGGATGTCAGACTTAATTGTTACAAATGAAGAAAGTGAGGAAAGAGGAGGTATAATTGCTTATCTAAGGAATCCTAGTTGTTAGGTTCAGAAGTAGAATCTTAACTTGAAAATTAGTGTCAGGTCACACTGACTCTTATAGACCTATAAAATACTTTAATAGAACAACTTTTTTGTGTTTTGTTTTGTTGGTTCGTTGTTTTGTTGTTTTTTTTCTTCTCAGTATTTGATGGTTATTTTGCATACCCAGCTAGTAGTACAGTTTGGACTTAAGTAGGAAAATCATTTAGTCACCTCCTTTCTGGTTGAGGTTAACGCTTAGATACTTACCCAAACCTTATATACATGATAGGACTTAGTAAATGCTTTACAGTACTTCGCTGAGCAGACAGTTTGTCTCGGTGAAATTTCAGTTGATTTCATTTGGATGAAACCTCATAAAATGCGAATCTTAACACTGAGCCATTTCAACATTTACTTAGGAGAAAGATGAGCTATCCTTTTCTTCTGCTTCTTATGTAAAAACACTGATTCAGTAAGATATTTACATTTAGGCACATGCTGAAGTGTCTGAGTCCTACTGGTTTGAATGGCACTTAGAGAAATCTCTTGCATAACTGTAACCTAATTTACCTCAATCTAGATGTGTATTATACACAAGCTGTGTTTAAAAGAATATTGTTAAGATCACATAAGCACAGAAGTATTTTGAAATTTAAAGCTTTGAAGTGGTGATGATGTGGCCTTTGGGAGCTGTGCTTTATACTAATCTAGGATCTGATATTTTTCAGAGCACTTAGCATCTCAAATTGGGCAACCAAAATTAGTAGATGGTTATGATTTTTGCATCTCTGTTTTCTCCTCCTTGGGGTTACTAAACAAGGTTTGAATTGTGTTTATTGAATGTGAGATGGTGACACACAATAGTTGTGGAGAAAGTGAGGTTTTGAACCCTGGTTGATCTTGGTCAGCACTGGCCCTTCTAAAGGAAGCTGGTTTCTGTATATTCAGTCATGCAGTTAAAGCCTGATCGTAGTGTTTAGTTACAGTTTTAGAACTGCTGCTCCTCAAGTTTTCAGACCTTGACTTTCTAACCTTAATGGCACTTAATTTTCAACATAGTTTTTGTGCGCGTTATTTTCCCCTTAATTGTTTTTCTTTTATTTTAATCCTGAAAACCAACGGAAGCAAAAGGAGTATTTTTTCTGGGGTATATGATCAATTCCTGTGTCCTTAGCAGAGTTAGGACCTCTGAACTGTTCAGACTGTAACTTTCTGAGCTGTAGCAGTAGGTTTTGATCTCTGTGGATTGCCAGTGAAGAGAAAGAATATGCTTTATACATGGATTATGAAATTATCCATGTTACCATGTCATAATTTTTGTGTAATATAATATAGCTGACTTAGGGAGGATGGTGAAACTCTGGGGCTTAGTTTCCATTCTGTTGTCCACAGGGCAATGCCATTTGGTGACTCTACTGTTGTTTTCCTTGCACTATTTTACTTGTTTCTTCTGGGCCATCTTGTTGCTCAGCTGCTTCCTGTTTGTTGTTGGTTTTTCTTCTTGGTTGATTTCATGTATAATATCTAGTTGCTAGTCACTTTAGTTGGTGTTCAGTTTTGTTGCTTTGAGCACAAGGGAAAAACTTCGCAGGAAAGCATATTTCTTGGGTGCAAATTGCAAAGTAAGCCTGTCTTTCTAAAGCTGTCACACCTAGAACTTCAAAACCTGATGCTGCTTAGAAATGGTTATTGCTACAAATTTTCTGCATCAGTCTTATAATTCACAAAATTATCCCTTTCAAAGAATTGTGTAGAGTTCATTGTGTATAATGATAGAAAATAGTGTATACTATCTTATGAAAAACAGAGACAACTTTTGTTGTCGAAGACTTGAAAAGTAATTTGAAAACACATGATATTATATGTTGATTAAATTCTTATCTTCAGTAGATAATACTCCAACAAGCCTTTTATTACATAATTGTTTTGATTCAGACTCTTCTGTCAGTTGTCACTTCTGAATTTGCTCTGGACGTTTTTCCGGATTCTTAACTGGTATTTGTGGATGTGTTCAGAAATACATGCACATAATGTATAGGTGGTGTTTTGACTCTGGTGTCACTAACTTATGTATATATGCTTTTGCGTGGATAAACTCCAAAGTGCAGATAATTATTTCAAACTGTATTTGTATGAAAATGTATTTTGCTTCCTTTTACTACAAAAATGATTTTAAGAAACAAAGGGAAAAAATCACCAAACCAAAATCCAAATGTCCCACATCTAGCCAAAGACATGGCACGAAACATTGAAGGAATACGTGTGTTATGTTTGTGCTTCCTGTCTCTCAAAAATGCACACATGTATGCTGGTACTACAGCTTTGGCTTCTTGTATTGGAACTCTGGGAAAATTTTATATGTAGCCTGGAGAGGAAAAAATCAACTGAGTAGCAGTGTGGCTTCCCGCCTTGCCTTGTCTCTGATTTGAAGCATTCGTAAGTTGGTAGGGCTGAGAAGTTAATTCCATCCTTCACACTACTGAATTCATTCAGTATGCCTGCTCAGGCTCCAAGCATGTCATTTATGATAAGGGGGTGACATTTGAAAGAAAATTTAATATTTAATGCTGACTCCTAGAGGCATGTTCAGAGTATTTATAACAGGGAGAGGCTGTACTAGGCCTTACTGGTATTGGGACATCTGAATCTGCCATAAGAAATTTCTGTTGCATTTATTACGAAGATAGAGATGGGATTGAGTGCATTTGCTGACTGAATTTAAGAGCCTTTTCCCTCCCCATTCCCTTCATTTTGATAAGAGGGCAAGTTTTGACTACATTAGTCTTTTCTGGAAACATCAAATCAAAGCATGAAATCTCAGGTAATAGCGCTTCTGCTGCTAAACTGCTAGATCCAAACAAACTGGTAAAAATGTGTGTTTTTAAGGCCACCACAAATGATAGACGTGAAAAAGCATCTCCATGGTACACTGGCAGTATAGTGATACACTTTGAGCTATTATCAGCAAGGCTGAAAATGTAATAGTCCCTTATTCCCTCTGGTTTCCCCACTGTTTTCAACATCTATCTCTGCTCCTGGGTGTAGAGCTATTTGAATAATTAATCAAATTCTTCATTTCTTGGTGACAATATAAATTAACACAAGCTAGGCACTGGCGCAGGGGCTGATCAGTCACTTTGGTGGTCTTCCAAGGCTTCACGCTTACTGAAGGGGGACCCTCGTGAATCACTCCTGAGGTAGGCTGGTGTCAGCCTTGATAAAATAATTTTTGTAGTTTTCTGAAATTACAGGATTATGGAATGTGTCTATTAAGCATTGTATAGCTCTTATATAGAAGCATGCACTTGAATCAGGCAGTGCAGATGCATGGAGGTACAGAGTTCATAGACAGTACTGTTAAGTAAAAAGGTAATGAAAATAGTTATCTGAAATGTTTAAGATTAATTTGCATGTTCTGTCTGACTGCTGGCTAAGCTTATGTGATGACATTGGAATTGTGTTGTAATTAGGTGAGATCACTCTTGGCCCCAGTAGGAAGAAAATGTGTCTGTAAAACCAGGTGCTAATAAAGAATCAAGACTTCCTTAAGGTCTTAAGTTGGGTCTTCATATTGATGAGCACTTACGAAAGTTGCCAGACAAGGTCAAAAAGCTTACTCAGTTCACTACTCAATTCTGAGTTTTTTTAAAAAAAGCTGTCATCTACATCGTTAAAAGGATTAAACTTATTCTTTGAAAATGTTTTCCAAAATGTAGGTAATCAACTGTGTATATCAGTTGATTAACAGCCTGTTTCCTGAAACTTCTCGCGGTCACTCATGCAACATATATATCATAGGACAAATAAGTGATTTTTATTAGTTTTTGTGAATTTGACCTATTTATTCCCTCACCTGGGAGAAAAGAGACAAAGAACTGTCATTGTTTCTGTCTGATACAGTCAGCCTGCTTCTTTCTTGGAACCAGCCACTGCTAAAGCATCTAAGAATTGTTGATTGTAGTCATGACAGCCAGGTGGGACTTGTTTGAGGGAAGCAGCAGGTGTCCAGAGTAAGTGCTACTGTATTTAATACTTCCTAGAGGAGTGCTAGCCAAAGCATAGTAGTGAGAAACACTGTTTGATTCCTTGCCTGAGGAGACTCCTGATTTCTGAAAGCTCACATCTCTCTTCAGTTGCTGTCAGCAGATCAGGCAGTGTGGATTTATACACCACACTGCACAGCAGAGTCAGGCAAAGCTGTGCAGGTTTATCACTGAAATGGTTGACTGCATGGCAAAATCATCTTAAGTATTAAAGACAGGCTTGCTGTTGATGAGTGTTTGTGAGATGCAGGCAATGAAAAGTTTGTTCCGCTCTACATAACTGGAGTAGGTTGCCCAGGGAGTTTGTGGAAGCCCCCTCCCTGGAGGTGTTGAAGGCCAGGTTGGATGAGGCTTGTGCAGCCTGGTCTGATGGGAGGTGTCCCTGCTCATAGCAGGGAGGTTGGTACCTGATGATCTTTAAGGTCCCTTCCAACCTTAACCATTCTATGATTCTGTGAATTTCCTGGTAGGCAACTTTTACCAGACTAGAGTTTCCAAATTCAGGCAAAATTGTAATCTCTCATCCTGGTCATAGAAAGCTTGATGTTACCCATTTTCGTCTTAGTTTTACTATGGTGCTGAGGAATTGCTAGTTACCCTTCAATCTCTGAACTGGCTTTCCTGAGTATTTTGGTTTTGCAATTTTTATGCTTTTAACAAAGTTTAAACATTGCTGTTGGGGACTGTTTTTATTTTAGCTTGTAGAGACATTTATGGTTTTAGATGCAAAAAACTTGAGGAGTAAGTATTTTTAAGACAAGTGGCTCTACTTCATAATGTGATTAACTTTGATCAGGTTGTGTTTTTTTGCTACCATTAATAGCATTGCATGCCAGGTCTTTTAAATGTTTTAGAAAAGGCTTAAGAGAACAGATATACCTCGTGTGGTTCTCAAGGCTCCTTTAGCTGGGCATGGAGGAAGAAAGATGAGAGAAATATTTTCATGCCTGAAACTCCTGGTGGAAGGTGATATACAAGATCTCTGCCTCTCAGAGCCAGGACTTAGGTCTTCAGCAGCTTTGCATAGGGCTGCACTGTCAGGAAAGAGATGCTGTTGTAAAATCTAGAAGTTGAAAAGACTTATGTGCCTTTCTCAGTATGTGAATCCCTTACTCAGGCTAGAGCAGGCAGAGTTTGCGTGTGTGTTAAGAACATGATTGCCTTTCCAGATTCATTTGTATGCTCACTAATCATGATGACTGTATGCTGTTTCAAATATAAATGTTTTTCAACCTATTTCCGGTGTATAGGAGGATATGATTTGGGAATTTAGTTTTCTGCAGCCAGATGGATTATAGTGTTGCTAAGGAAACAGACTATAAATGAAGTGGCAGCTGAGTGTCCCTAGAACACCAGGCTGCTTGAAGCTGGTATTTTAAACTCATTTAGGTGGGTAGATAAATTGATGATGCGATGAGAAGTTAATTTCCAGTATTTTATGGTTCTTTAATTTTCATTGCTTTGTTAGTATTTACAAAAGTACCTTAAATTCCCACTCAGACCGCCTGGTGTGTGGGTTACTGAAAAAAAGTTTGCAATGAAAATTAGAAAATGGGCAAAAGCTGTACACTAAAACAGATCCTAGAATAATAATGAAATTAATCAGTAAAAGTCCTTCTCAGTGGATAGCCAATGGTGTAACAAAGACCTGACAGCCGTGTGGTCCTGTTGAAAAGCTAGGACTAGGAAGAAAAATGAGATTATTCCAAGTACATGGTAGAGAACAGAGGTACCTCCAGACCTGGTGAAGTTACAGAATTGAATTGTGGTTTTGATAGTAGCTCTGCCCAAGAGACCTTGGTTCTTTTTTCTAATGCTTTTGCTGAAAATGTACCAGGTTTCCAAACCAGGGTTATTGATTGATACAACAGGATACTATTTTATTTCCCACACAGAGGGGCAATAGCCTGCAAACCACAGATTTTTTTTAAAAGCATATGGACAGGAATTGGATCCTCTTCCTCCCATTTACCAAGGTCTCCAACATAAGAGGTGAAATAATATGCTTATTTCACATTGCTTGCTTTATTCCTCAGTGGCTTGTAGTCCTGCAGTTTAAGTCCCTTTGCAGCTTGATGGGCTTGGAAACAGAAATACTAGAGAAGGTAATGGTATCCACATGCTCTCCATTGTGTGAGTTGTGGTTTAAGATAAAATAAATTACTACTTGATGTCTAGATGTGATGTATCATCTGTATCATATGATAGATCATACATAGATACATATATATTGTACTCTTAAAAAAAGAAAAGGTAGCAGGTAGATGGATAGCAAAGGGTAGCACAAAAACCTAATGCAAGGTTCTTTTCTGCTGTTTTGAAGTTGGATCCCATGTATACAAGGGAGTAAACTCAAGCACATGAGCAAATGGTTCTAACTTATTCAGACATATTATTTATCGGACATTAACTACTCAAAATGAGAGCTTTGGATGAGTTTCAAAGGCTGTGTTTGCTTAAGAAGAAAAGGAATAAAAGCAGTCTGGGAGCAGAACAGGCAATAGCTGAGTCGGTAGAGCTTCAGAAGCTTTTCTTAGCTACTTCTGTACCAAAAAGAGGAGATCTGAAAAGATCTTTGTAAGACTGAAGATTGAGTACTTGCCAAACAATTATTATGAACCTAATATGTAGGAAGGATTTTATGTACAGGTGGTTGTTAGAATTGCCATTCTATGTTTTCTGCATTGAAATAAAACTGTTTTCAATAAAACACATTTTTTAAAATGAGTCAGTGTTCCAGCAGGGTTAAACTTGTTGAACGTGCAGCATTTAAACTCTTATTTAGAGTACATTGGAGAGAACTGTTTCTGGTCTTTTCAGCCAGGTAGGCAACAGGCGTCATTGTGGGGATGGCATTAAGTACACTATAACCTTTCCCTCAATGTTTGTCATATGACTGGATTTATTGCATTGCTGTGTACTGTTGGTTTACATGTGGATCAGGATCTATCAATGGTAGATTTTTTTTTTTTGCCTGACCAATTTGGTGGCCTTCTATGACAAGGCTATAGAGATGGTGGATAGTGGCAGAGCACCTGATGTTATCTACCTGGATTTGTGCAAGGCAGTTGACACTGTCCCACATGAAATCCTGGTCTCCAAACTGAAAAGACATGGATTTGACAGACCATTTGGTGGATAAGGAATTGGCTGGTTGGCTGCACCCAGAGAGCTGTAGTCAATGGTTCAGTGTCCAAGTGGAGGCAAGGGATGAGTGGTGCTCTGCAGGGCTCAATTCTGGGACCAGTGCTATACAGTGTCTTTGTTGGAGACATGGACAGTGGGATTCAGTGTATCCTCAGCAAGTATGCTGATGATACCAAGCTGTGTGGTGTGGTTGACACCCAAGAGGGAAGGGATGCCATCCAGAGGGACCTTGACAGGCTGGAGAGGGGGGGCAGGGCCCACCTCATGAAATTCAACAAGGCCAAGGGCAAGGGCCTGCACCTGGGCCAGCACAACCCCAGGCACAAATACAGGCTGGGGGAAGAATGGCTGGAAAGCAGTACTGTGGAGAAGGGGGTGGTAGTTGATGAGAAGCTCAGTGTGAGCCAACAGTGTGTGCTGGAGACCAGAGGGACAACCATGTCCTGGGCTGCATCAAAAGAAGTGTGGCCAGCAGGGCCAGGGAGGTGATTCTGCCCCTCTGCTCTGGTGAGACCCCACCTGGAGTACTGCATACAGTGCTGGAGCCCTCAGCACAGAAAAGGCATGAAGCTGTTGGAGAGGGTGCAGAGAAGGGGTAACAAAGATAATCAGGGGGCTGGAGCAGCTCTGCTATGAAGTCAGGCTGAGAGAGTTGGGGCAGTTGAGCCTGGAGAAGAGAAGACTGGGAAAAACTTATAGTGGCCTTCTAGTACCTGAAGGGGCTACAGGAAAGGAGAAAAACTTTTAACCAGATATTGTAGTGATAGGACAAGTGGTAATGGTTTTAATCTGAAAGAGGGGAGATTTAGGTTAGACATCAAGAAGACATCATTCACCATGAGAGTAGTAAGGTGCTGGAATATGTTGCCTAGGGAGGTTGTGGATTTCCCCTCCCAGGAGGTGTTGAAGGCCAGGTTGGATGGGGTTTGTACAGCTTGGTCTAGTGTGAGATGTCCCTGCTCATAGCAGGGGGGTTGGAACCTGATGATCTTTGAGGTCTCTTCCAACCTTAACCATTCTATGACTCTATGAATGGCTTACCACTGGAAACAGTAGAGACTTTTCCTCTTTAATTACCCCTTTGCTGACAGATTTAGGATTGAGCCAGATTAATGGCTGTGGTAGCTGTTTGCCCCCTGGGGAATACCTTGCCTCTTTCCCGAAAGTCTTTTTCTCATCTTCTGCCGGTTGTGTGTTGGAAGGATCTGTAGGACCTGTGAGAAAGCTGGCAACAAAGAGCAGCATTGCTGTGGACCAGATTATCTTTTGCTACAAAATGCCCATAGGAAAAAGATAGTAAAAAGAAGTCAGCAAGCTAGTTGAACATGTTCTGAAGGACTAATTGTGGCTCTTGGACTCTTGGTGGAAACTAGATGAGAAGTATTTTGAGGGAACTAAAGTAAATGTACCTTACTGTGGTCAGGTGTGCTAGAATAAATCATGTTAATCTTGTTTGTTTGTTTAAACAAAATAACAGTGTACAAACAAACAATTTTTGCTTTTATTGGAGAGATTTTGTAGAAATATGGTAAACTCAACAAGATTTTCAATGAAAAAAACAATAATGATTTGATAGGCTAAAAAAAATCTATAGAAGTCATTTTCAGGCAGCTCTGTCAGTGTAAAGGAGCTGCTAACAGAAGCCTGACTATTACATCTGGAGTAGGAAAATGGTTTTGATTGAAATAAAGATAAAATAATCAGGAGATTAGACAAAAGTAATTAAATTGATGCCAGAGAAAGGCAGAAACTTTTTTTTTTTTGACATCCTAATACAGAATTTTTTAAAATGACCTGCACGTCTTCCCCAGCAGTTTAAAATGTATTTTTTCCCTTTTCTCTTGGAAATACAGAAGGGACATCACTTCTGATTTTGTATGTATTCTTTTTGATGTCTGTGCTAAGTGTTACTTTTAACATGAACATTATCTCGAGAATTATGAAGAGATTTATAGAGAGCAGAGAGGCAAGGGTTTAATTTTCTGATCACTTATGGTGGATGTCATTAGAACTTGTTTCTGTATAAATTAGCCCATAGCTTTTGGTTGTTACTGTTGTCTGTTTCAGTGCTTTTGGTTGACATTTTTCAGTGATTGCTGAGTAGTAGCAATTAAATCCAAATTATACGTTACGTTATTCTATTTAGAGTTATCCTGTATGCAAGATGATAAATTTCATTAGCATTTTTTCACAATCAGTTTCGTATTGAAATTGAGACCAATTAAACTTCTCTGTAAATTAAGAAATGTGTCAGTATTATTTGCAAAATGAGTCAGTTGAGCATACTTTTTACCAGTTGTTGGTTAAGTAGGGAAATACGATCTTGAGCTACTAAAGTGGAAGACCACATGAGTGAGGTGTAATAACTACTTCTGGGTTTGGAATTTTTTTAGTTGGGTTTGGTTTGGTTTGTTTGTGGGGGAGAAGGTGCAATGCTGTTGTGTATTGAGGTGATTGGTTGCAGTTGTTTAAATGCTTTTATATTTTTTTTAAGATAAAGATTTATTATTTTTTTAAAAGTGTGAAAATCCCCCGCTTTTATTACTGAAGGAGCTTTTCTGTGAAAACAAGCCTTTCTTAAACCTGAGGTTTGTGAAGTGGGAACTGCTGTAATTCTGTTCATGTGAGACATTTGATTCGGCCACCTCTTAGTTTAGCAGTTCCTGAGTAGCACAAAAGCACTGAGTATTGCAAAATCACTGCAATTAACTATTAAGTTATTTGTAACAGGGAATTATAAGGTACTTAAAAAAAGATTGGTCCTACAAAGGATTTGACTCTTTCAGTTGATAAGCATGTTTGTTTGCTTTGCATTGTTATTAAAACAAACAAACAAAAACATGGAAAAAAAACGAAATAGTGATCTCTTTTATTATTACATTAAAACAAAACAGTGTGCTGTAAAAATCACCAGATTGACTCATTAAATATTTCTGGCTTGTAAATGTAATAAATTTTTTAGCTGTTTGTGATGCATGTTTCAAGCCACATCTGTACAGGAATTGTTAGTGCATGGAGTCTAAATGTCTGTAGTATGTCATCTCAGGGATGAAGGTTGTCCAAATGGGAGCTCTCAATTTAACTGTCTTTTTTAATCTCTACTATAAACAGATTTCTAACTAGGATTGTTTCTCAGAAACAATTGCTATCTTGAATTCCAGTTGGCTGACATGAGACAAAAATAACTCTGAAGCTCTTAAAGCAATTAGGTGACACAGATAACTATTAAGAAATCTTTCATTTATTGCGTCTCTATTACTATGTTATGAAAAATAAGTTACTATTGTAACATATAACTGATTTTTAATAGGCTAATTTAGACTAATGACATAGAGTGAATCTGGGAAAAAAATCAAAGCAACACAAACAACTTTTGCAACTTTTGTTGCATTAAGCATTTGGGTGGTTTTTTTTATGAAATAGAGATGCTAGTAAGTATTGAAAACACAACAAACACATACATGCACACATGTATATGCATAAAAAGGAAAGTGCAGAACATAAATATGCATGTAAACAAAGACTATGTTTTGTTCTCAGCTAAATCTTACCCTTGTAGCCTTTGTACTCTTAGAGCAGGATGCTGCAAGCAGCAGCATTTCTGTTGCTGAAATCCAGTCACCTCATTTAACTTACTACCATCACCTCTTCTCTGTGAACCAAGTGCCAAGAAGAAAGATCCGTGACATCTGTATTACAGCAGCAAGACTCTGGGGCAGCAGCAGAATTTGGCTGTAGCATGAGCTGAATCTCTATGGGAAAAGCAGAATCAGGGCTGATTCCTTTGTTCTGGAAACTAAACCAAATCCCAGGAACCCATTGTGGGCAGCACAGTGTGAAAACACAAAAAATGCAGTAATTGTAATCACTTCCATTAGCATCCCATCATCTCTTTATAAACAGATGAATTTTTAAAAGTAATGTTGTTTTAAAAAACAGACAAATTTTTTTCTGGGAGAGACTGCTTTATAAATTCCTTCAATTTTGTAGAATGCTGTCAATGATGGAGTTACCAATTTTATAAGCCCTAGTGTTTTATTAGAAGTTAGTACACTAACAGCTGTTGGCAAAGCTACTGACAAACAAAAAACCTCATGTTTCCCTGTTTTTAGCAGAAAGCAGTGCAATAGTGTATGTTGGGTGTACTGGGACACTATAAAGAAGGTAAGAGTGATGTAATATTAGGAGTGTTTAGGTCTCTGTGTTATATGAAGGTGAAGCATCTGTGCAGAACTCAGTCTTCCATTGAGGAATTATTTTAGAACAATTGTTCTAGTTGAAAAGACAAATAGCTTTAGGACAACTCTGTCAAAGCTTGCTGACTTGAAGCAGACTTTTTCACTTGCCTGTTATCTTCTGATAGACTGACCTTTGGGGAAGAAAGGAAGCTTTCAGAATTTCAGTTTATTTTTGTCTGTGGTTTGACTTAATATCCCAAGAAAAAATTAAGATAACTTACTAAACAATGACCATGGACTAGGTGCAACTAGATGGTGCACAGCTGTCAGTAAAGTACTGAAGGTTATGACTAATTTGAAAAGCAATGATGTATTGGAAACATTTCATAATAGTATTGAGACCTTCCGTAGCGTGTTGCTAAATCTTTAACATAACCTGAATACTTGTGGGAAATGGTTTTAAGTTCAATGGTGTTTAAGATCCCTGTGATTTTAGTTCTGCTATTCCAGTTCTTTGGAAATGCCAGTTCCTGATTTGAGGAATCAAAATAGACCTAATAAGATGCAAATTCATTTAAGATCATCAGTAGTTACAATTCTTTTACCGTTTCTGCTTATGGCACAGCACTGTCTTGAATGTAAATACCTGCATATAGAAGCCAGATCTACTTCTGCCTTGATCTCCCTACCCTGACATCTCCCAGCTTCAGGTCAGAGAAGTGAAGCTTTTAAATTTCCTTATTATATTCTGTCTTAGTCCAGATCAATTCTTCTGCTTCAGGACTGGGAAGCTAGGTTCAAGAATGAGTAAGTGAATGAGGAAGAGGCCAGGACTACCCTTTCAGTAGCTCTGCCAGCTCTAAATGGTGATATCATCAAGGTTGTAATTTTGCAGGTTCAGGAATCCTTGCACTCATATTTCATTGCACTGTCAGTTAAGAGCAAGCTCTTCAAGGTACTGAAGTTTAGTAAAATTTTCCAAATTTACTTTGAAAAAGTTGTTCTTAGTTTTTTCCTTCTTGAAGGTTTGAAGTGGAAGAACTTTCCAGTTTATGGTGGTGTTTTGGATGCTTTTCTAAATTGTTTTAAAGCTACATTTAATATGAGTTAGTAATACTTTTTGTAAACACATAAGTAGAAGAAATGGTTCTTATGTCAGAGAATATACATGTCTGGTGGGAAGATCTGACAGGTTTCTACTGTATTTAATCTATCAAAATTCCTGGCAGAGTCTTCTTCCTACTGGGAAACCTTTTCTTTTGAAACTTCAGAAAGCGTAAGAAAGAAGAATAACAGTTTATAATACTTATCTCACTAAAGAGGGATTAAACCAAGTCTATAATAATCTAGTGGCTACATTTTATCTCTTAATATATGTAGCTAAATTTGAGACTTGTATTTTTCCTTCCCACCATGTTTTATGGAATAAATGTGAAGATCAAACTTTTATGCTAATGGAAAATAATTTGTATAATAGATTGTCAGGAAAATCTTTCAGACAGTAACTGCTGTTGTGGCTGAATCATGGCTTTGTTCTGCAGAAGGCAGATTTCTCAGCAGTCACCAGTCTGGCAAATGAGGCCTTATGTTTTGCATGTTTGAAATCTGTCTTAAGTTGGTTGCAGATGCAGAAAATCAACCCTCAGATAGTCGGAGGAACGGGGAGATTGAGTGGTCTTAAGGTTTGTTGTTACTGCTTCCCTTGTAGGAAGTAATTGTAAAGTCATTAGCTGCTTTTGTCCTTCTGCTGCTGTGTACAGCATTTATTTATGAACTTGTTCCTGAAGGATCCTGCTATCTTTTGCTCCAGCATGGAGGTGACTTACGGATGTTCTAAAAGCTGCTTCTGGCAGAAATTAAAAGTTGTGTAGCCTTTTCAAAATCAACAGGTCAAAGTGCCTGCATCCCACATCTTTATTCTTTTGTCTTTTATGTATAAAGAGTATATATAAATCAGGTCACTGGGATTTTTCAGTGTGACAAACTCAGCTTTCAAGCCTCACTGAAATGTTTTGTCTTCTTTCTGAGAGTATGTGGAAAAGCTATATTGAAAATTGATGTTCTCAGTTAACAACAGGTATGTCATGATGGAGTATGTAGCTTTTTAGCTGTGTCAGGCTCAGTTTACAGAAATTATTTCAACTACTTGAGGCATAATAACTTTGTGCTGATGTTTGATTGGTATGAGAGCTTGAAAGGATGTGCTGAGATCCTGTGTTGAAACTTTCATGGTTTATTCTTCCTCTCTAGACCAGTTTTCATGCCTTCTATTTTTCTGATGCTGTTATGCTGGTATCTTTGCTGCTTGGGGAAATGTTTGTTCAGTTCTTCATGATGTTCAGTAGCACCCTGTGGATATAAATGACATTTTTTTCTGAGAGGCCTTGAGGGTCTCAAGATCCTGATGTTTAAGACTAATGATGTATTTTAATAATCCAGTAAGACTTGGGGCAGCTAGCTAAGGATATATTTGGCTTAATGAAACTTAGATGCCTTAGTCCTGCCTAAGGTCTGTACCTTCTGCAAGAAAGGGGATTTGGTCTGCCTTTTGTCAGGAGGCACACATTCTACCTCTCCCATTTAAAATAAAAGTTTTTTTGTAATCAGTCTTCTGCTGTTCAGATCTTGTCCTACCTTGTGTGTAAATAAATCACTGAAGTTTTGTTTTCTTTTGTTTTGATAGTTTATTTGGAAAGGGAGTACTTTGCTGAAGAGAACACCACAAGATGACTTATGATTCCTGCTCTTCAGGGGAGCCCATCTGGATTGGTAAGCTTATATGTTTTCTGTTTGTTTTGTTTGTTTGTTTTTTAATTTGCTAAATTGACATGTAGTGATTACTTGTATAATCCAAAGGTCCACTTAAAATTTAGGAAGCTAAGCATTTAGGAAGCTTCCAACCTGTCAGTTGTATGTTAATAACTAGGCAGAGACTCTGAATTAAAGGAATATGTTTTCAATAATATTTTCAGTGTTTACTGTTCTTGTAGGTACTACAGTATTCTGATAGCTCTTCAAGTAATGATTAATGTGACCACTAAACTAGCTGGAATGTTAGAAGGGGGGATATCATGACAGTACCAGAAACAAACCTAGAACTTTCAGATGATCCCCAAATTGGGAATGTGTTTTTTCCCAAGAGCCAAGAAACTAGAATTATTCTTTAAATTTTGCATATTTGTGGTTTAGAATAGTAATAACAATTCCCATGGCTGACATTTCTTGACAGCTAATGGTTCTCTGAATTAAGGACAGAAAGAAATATCCTCAAGAGGGAAATTAGTTGCACTTAATGACTCAAAGCAGAAGTGGCTGTTTCCCACAATACTTTCCTATGGAAATTGCCACAGTATATAGAGTGGAAAAAAGGAAAATGCCCTAAATTAAACTAATGCTTCTCGTGAATGGTTTTATGGGTCATCTACTCGTGCAGTGTAGTTGATTAGTTTCAATTTAGGATATGTAAATAGGTATTAAAACTGAAAACCACTAGTTTGTTTTCAGAGGAATAATTAGGTGAGTAAGAACATTGTCCCTGCTGATTTGTACTCTGACTCACTCTTTGCACTGGTTTTAGCAGAAAAGGTTCCATTCCTGACCCTGCTTAATGGCAGAGGAAACAAAGCCCAATTCTTATTGAGAGAGTAGCGTGTCCCAGGCTTCTTTGTGCAATAATGGGATGTTAGAGAGCACATACTTGAGTATTTTCTATCAAAACATACATTTTTTTGAAAACAAAATCTGACCTTCCTGTTTGTTGTTGACTTTATCCTTTTCTCCATAAGAATATTTCAGGTTTTTACTGTTTCTTACATTGCAAAAATAGGTTTTGCCAAAGTTTGCCTTCAAAATAGTAGCTATGAAGCATGCAGAAGCTTCCCACTTGTCAACACTTGAAACATCCCCAAGAAACAGGATCACTGTACCAGGCATTGCCAGCTTCAGGTTTCAGAAGAAGAATGATTTCTGTGTGTTGGACCAAACATTGGTGCTGGACAGTACTGAAAATAGGCTTATTTTGAACAGATAAAGTTAATAAATCATTAACTGTTTGGGCAGTTGCCAATAGCATGTTCTGATCTGTATGAAACGTAACTGTTATTACAGTAGTGTTTTGTTCCCTTTTTGCCTGTGTTGGAGTTAATGGTTTTGACTGATGTAGGCTTTGCATATAAGATATAATCTTTTATTTCTGGTTGAGCAAGCTATCAAAATTTTGAACAGAAACCTTTCAGCTTCAAAAGCTGTTAAAAACAGGCACCATAGTTCTAGCAATAATGGTATTTGATGAATGAAATTTGTGTGGTATTTAGCTTTAAGTGTGTACTTCATTGAAATAATTGTCTATTATATTCCATAAAAAGAAAGTTGCATAGGAGTGAGAACCTTGCTTGAGAGAAAATGTGCATACCCAGTAATTTTCAGCACTGAAATGGAAAAAAGTGATTGTGTGAAGCTTTTTTGCATCTGAAAAGAATCAGTGAGAGGACATGTTCCAAAAGTGAAAATGCTGTGACAAAAAGGTATCTGCCTTTTGCATGAGTACTTTGATCATCAATAAGATTACCTATTTAAACTGCCAAAGTATTATTCTCTTATGCAAGCTGTGTGATTACCTTTCAGCAATGCCTATCTTTGAAATCACAGGATCTGTCTTTCTCAAAGAGCTAGTGAGGAGTGAAATGAAATTGCTGTGAAGTTATCTTATGGGCCCTTTTGTTCAGCTTATATTTCTATCCCTGCGTTGTTTTTGGGAATTTGGAAAAGCAGGAGGAGAGATGGAGGTACCTGTTTAATAATCATGTGGATGCTTATAGTAGAAGCTCTTTAAGTAGCTGAAAATAACCCCAAAACAACACCAGCACCCCTCCCAAACTCCCCCCCCCCAAAAAAAAATAAAAATAAAAATCTGACTGCTGCAGAAGGGATTCTCTTGAATTTATTGGCTAGAATGCCAAGCTCTTTTATGAAGGATGATAGCCAGGAAAGAGCACAACTAACTTGCCTGCAGGTTAGTGAAGTGTAACGCCAAAACACATTTGAGCATGCAGATTCAGGATGCAGTGCAGAGACAGTGTGCAAACAGCACAGAAAAGGGTGCTGCCTGGTAACCATGATTCAGGAAGCAGCAAAGAACAGGAGAAACACTCAAGATTTTATTCCTACCTGGGTTCCAAAGCTTGCAGTCCTCTTATTAGGTTAAGCATAATCTTTGTACCAGATGATCACTGCTCGTTCCTTTGTCCTTCTTGGAAAGAAGTGGCTGATGACTTACCCAACAGCCAAATGGCTTAACACTTGCTTCCCGCTTGAAGCACCTGGCTATGTCCAGGCAGCAGCATGTATGAGATCATTCTCCACCTCCTCTTCTCTTAACACTGTACAGAAAAGCATACAAGCTGAGGGCAGAAGGCACAAAATATGAGGTAGCTATTTGCTTAGAGAGCTTGGATGGTGAGAGAGTGTACACGAGATTATTTTTCTCAGTGACAGTTTTGGGGTTTATTAGGAAAAATTATAGACACCTGTGAGTACTTTATTGTTTGCTGTATGCTGCATTATGCTGGATGTTACTGGCTTGAGAAATGCAGGGTAGCACAATCTTTTTGACTAAATAACAATGCAGAACACTGTTCCTATTCCTTTTCTTTGATTTCTGCTGTTCAGAAGGTGAATTTGTGATAAAGCAGTATTATCTGAAACTTTGATTCTTTCCCTTAGAACATTTGCAGTTGTGTTTTTTTCTCTTTACAGATTTTATGATACATCATCTGAGGCTCTGTTGAACTTCATATTTAATAGTGTAAAGTTGTGTGGTGTAAACATGTTTGAAGAGCATAAACTTTACCTAAGTGAGGAAAAACTGTTGTGTATACTTAAAGTTAGTGATTAATATGTCAGTTCAAATCAGATGGCTGTGTGCCCTTTGCACTCAGCAGAGGCAGATAGGTGCTTCATGAGAGTGATTCACCTCTTCCTGACATGGACATATGTATAAAGATAATCTGAAGTATATCCTAAATTGCCTTCTAAATCCACAGAAGCTCTATGGTATCCACAGCATCATGTAGCATGTATTTTCACAATTAATTGTGAAATAATAATTTCCAGCTCTGGACACCTCAGTTTGAGAAACATGGAGAAGCTGGAGAGAGTCTAGTGAAGGGCTATAAGAGGATGAAGAGTGGAGCATCTCTCCCTTGAGGAAAGGCTGAGAGTGGTAGAACAGTTCAGTCTGAAGAAGAGAAGGCTCAGGGGAATCTTACCAATGTATATAAATACCTGTAGGGAGAGTGCAAAGAGGAGCGGGGACAGGCTCTTTTCAGTGGTGCTTGGTGACAGGATCAGAGGCAGTGGGCACAAACTGAAACACATGAGGGTCCCTCTGAACACTAGGAGACATTTTTTTCCACTGTGAAGGTGACTGAGCACTGGTTTGCCCACAGAGGTTGTGAAGTCTCCATTCTTTGAGATACTCAAAAGTGATGTGGACATGGTTCTGGGTAGCTGACTCTAGGTGGCCCTTCTTGAGCAGAGTTTGAACAAGATGGCCTCCAGAGAGAGATCTCTCTCAGCCTCAACCACGCTGTGATTCTGTGGTTCCTTTGACTTTTCTTGTATTCCAAGAGATGAAACCATTCACATTTGCTGTGCCACTAATAATTTTCTAGACCTCTATGATACCTTTTTTCAGTCACTTTTGAATGGAGATCAGGTGGAGCAGAACTGAACATAGTACTGAAGATAAGAGGTGCCATGGATGTGTATTGTAGTAGGTAGTGTATATAAATATGCAGTCTGTGTAGATAGCTCCTGCTTTACTCTGTTTCTTTGCTAACAATTCTGAATGCTTGGCTGATATTTTCATAGAGCAGACCACTGAAACCTGAAGATCTGTTTTTCTTCTGGGTGGTAATTGTTAGTTGAGCATCTCTTACTGTGCAGATAATTTTTTTTTTCTATACATGCATAGTTTTAATTTTAGAAACACTGAATTTAATCTGGCAGTCTATTAGGTTGTCGCTGACTGTCATAAGATCTCTCAGTTCCTCTTTATAGCTGACCTTTGTTTTTATTAAATTGCTCTGAGAAACAGTTCATGTTCATCATCAGCAAATGTTATGGTTTCACATTTGCCTCTTTTTCCCCATTGAAGAGCTTAAACCCCATTATGGATTTTCTTTGTAGGATCATTCTGGTGACTTTTCTTCACTGCAAAACTAACTGCTCCTTCTTTAATTTCCTATTTGAAACTGATTATTGTCTGTGAGAGGGCTTTGCATTTATCTAATAGCAGATTGGTTTATTTTAGAACTTTGGTGGCGAGACCTTGTCCAAACAATCAGAAATGCAAAAGTTACCTTTGCTGGCTTATTGCTTACAGAGCTCTAAAAAATACTGCCCTGGAGATCTAATTTCCTCTCCTCCATGATTTTAAATCCAGAGTTATTTGTTGATTTTATTCTCTTTTACAGTCCCTGCAGAACACTACAGCTTCCTTCCCTCTTCAGTGTTCTTGGCTTGTGGGGTCATAAACCTCAGTGGAACTTTGGGTAAGATTTTCATGTTCATTGCTAAAAATCTTTGCTTATTTATCCTGGAAAACTGTGTTAACCTTTCCACTGTTGGTGACATATTTTAGTCTAACAAATATGTTAAAGACGACTAGTAAAGGAAAGATTTATAAAGAACAAAGAATATTTTTGGCTACTATATATGCTTTAGCCTGTAATTAATGTCAAGGCTTTCTCTAGGAGATTTACTGTAAAATAAAAATTAAAGGAAGAGAATGAAGAGAAAAGGAAAATCAATAACAAGTTAAGAGTTTGGCATTTTTGCAAAATGCCAGTGTACATAGCTTAGAATACTCTTGCTGAGTTTAGCAATCTTTGAAATATATAATAGGATAAAATAGAAAACTATGACATTCCCTCCCAATGAAGCAGAAAGACATCTAGAAAGTGGAATTTCTATGACTCAACAAAATTAGGATATCTATAATAATATCCCTTCATTATAGCATTGAAAATGAAAGGACATAGAGAGGTTAATAATATCTCTTTAAAAAGTGCTGAAAGTGATCTGGCCCTGGAAATCATCTACCTATATTGAACTTGCAGATAGGAATGGAATAGCTTTGCTATGGAATCAGAGGAGCAGGTCATAGTGCTGTTGTTCCTTGTTGAGTCCTTGGCAGCAGCCTGAGCAGGCTTGCATTTGGATTGGTAGAAGTCCAAATTGGAGACACGGGTTAGAGTTTGTTGTCTTACAGTTCATTTCTTTGTTGGTGAAGTATTATCCAACTTTGGATCCTCCACAAAGTGTGTAGTTCATGTGTACATTTGTAAAAGCATTCCTTCCTCCCCTCATTTTTGCCTGGTGTTGTTATCAAAGAGAATCTGCATAGATACTGTGGGCAGGGTTTGTGTTACCAAACATAACCTTCTTGAGTTAGTAGCATGAGCTTGTCACCATGTGCAAAGCTGAAGGAGATAGGCTGCCCTCTGAAGATGCATGTATCCCTCTTCTAACTAAAAAAAGGAGAACAGTCTGAAGTGACTGTTTCAGTCCTCCAGAATGAATGAAGTGAATTCTGCTTTGTTTCTAGCTATGGTGATCTGTTTTGTAAAAGGGCATAGAATCCATCAGGTTTACAGCTTGATCAGATGCCAGAGTACTCTAAGAACTTTTAGTAGCCCAAGATAGAGGGGCGGGAACTCTATGAAGAACTAGCACTGCAAAGCTGAAGGAGGTAGGCTGCCCTCTGAAGATGCATGTATCCCTCTTCTGACTAAAAAAAGGAGAACAGTCTGAAGTGACTGTTTCAGTCCTCCAGAATGAATGAAGTGAATTCTGCTTTGTTTCTAGCTATGGTGATCTGTTTTGTAAAAGGGCATAGAATCCATCAGGTTTACAGCTTGATCAGATGCCAGAGTACTCTAAGAACTTTTAGTAGCCCAAGATAGAGGGGCGGGAACTCTATGAAGAACTAGCACTGAAAAGAGGAGACAACTCTCAGCTCCTTTGCATTTTTGTCTGTATCATGTATTGATGGGGAAGGGAGTTCAGTAGAATGTCTAACTATGAAATTACAGGGAGAAAGAGGGTGCACATAATTAATGTGAGATATCAAGATGAATTAACAAAGACATGTCTAGAGCAGTGAAGCAGGAAAGCTTGCTGCAGGGGGAAGGGTTATAAGGACTGAAGAAGAGTTAGTTTCCTGCACATTGGTATGAATCAATCACTAAATGAAACAAGTTTAGAAATACTTCAGTCCTGTGGACAAGTTATTTAATACTTGATAAGAGGTTAGGATGTTTTACATGTTTTTGGGGCACCTACTGCAAGTAACTATTGTGGAACCAAGGGTTCTGTATTATGTAGGATAACTCAGACATGTAGGCTTTTCAGTTCCTGGCAGATAGGCATATAGGTGACACTGATACTGTTTGAGCTATGTGGAAATGTTACTAAATTTTTCAGCTGTAGGCAGTTTAAAAACAAAATCATGAAGTTAGTTTAAAAATTATAAGATACCCATTTGATTTATTCACTGTAAATCAGAAAAGTTTATTTTCAAATACAAAAGTTTTCCAGTCCTGGCTATAGTAGAAAAAGGCTTGGTGAGTTGAGAGTATTGTACAGTCTTGTCAAGACTACATGAGCAGGATCTATTAGAAAAAGACCAAATATCACAAGACTCCTGTGACTGGTGCTTAAGTAAATTTTGTCAACCTGAAGCGTAAACATATACATGTTTACAGATCCTTTTGTCATTAAGGAAAGTGGAGCAATTGTTTGGTTCCCATTGCTTTCAGAGAGTCTTACTTTATTTTTTTAATGTCTGTCTTCTTTTTCAGATGGAAATACTGACATGAATTTAAGAACTTTGATGCTTTCAGACATTGAATTTTGATTTGTTAAATGACCAGGAATAAGATACTGCCCGAACGACAGGAAATGCCTTGTAGACCTTTGGTTGTGCTTTCATTTCTCCTGAAGCAATGGTTTTCTCAGCAATGTTGACGCTGGCCCACTCTGGGACCTCAAATGCTACTTTTATTGTTTATGAAAATGCCTACATGAATTTTACCACTCCCCAGTTCTTGCTTCGCAGTGGCACAACACAGCCATTGAGATACAGTTCAGGTGCCGTGCTCACCACTGAGAGAAGTACTGTTCTGGTAAACACTACAGCTGTCCTACCATCTCAAGAAGTTTTCAAGAGCTTGAGTTTGCCACTCCAGATCATTCTTTCTGTCGCTATGATATTTATCCTAGTGGTTTCTTTCCTTGGAAACTTTGTTGTCTGCCTCATGGTGTACCAGAAGGCAGCTATGAGATCTGCAATTAACATCCTCTTAGCAAGCCTGGCTTTTGCAGACATGCTGCTGGCAGTGCTGAACATGCCTTTTGCTCTGATAACAATCATTACCACTCAGTGGATTTTCGGGGATATATTTTGCAGAGTCTCTGCCATGTTCTTCTGGCTTTTTGTCATAGAGGGGGTAGCCATTCTTCTTATTATTAGTATCGACCGATTTCTTATCATAGTTCAGAGGCAAGATAAACTGAATCCTCACCGTGCAAAGATTCTCATTGTGATATCCTGGGCGGCATCCTTTGTTGTTGCTTTTCCGTTATCAGTAGGGAATCCTAATCTGCAGATACCCTCAAGAGCACCTCAGTGTGTTTTTGGCTACTCTACAAGCCCAGGTTACCGAGCCTACGTGATAGTTATCATGCTAATTTCTTTTTTTATTCCATTCCTGGTAATGCTGTATTCTTTTATGGGCATACTCAACACTGTCCGCCACAATGCAGTTCGTATCCATAGCCACCCTGATAGCATATGCCTCAGCCAGGCCAGCAAACTTGGTCTCATGAGCTTACAGAGACCTTTTCAGATGAATATTGATATGAGCTTTAAAACTCGTGCCTTCACAACCATCTTGATTTTGTTCCTTGTCTTCATAGTCTGTTGGGCGCCCTTCACCACTTACAGCCTTATTGCCACATTCAACAGCCACTTCTACTACAAGCACAACTTTTTTGAGATAAGCACTTGGCTCCTTTGGCTCTGCTACCTCAAGTCTGCACTGAACCCACTGATTTACTACTGGAGGATTAAGAAGTTTCACGATGCATGCTTGGACTTGATGCCCAAATACTTCAAGTTTCTGCCACAGCTTCCTGGCCATACAAGGCGGCGTATTCGACCCAGCGCCATCTATGTGTGTGGGGAACATCGGTCTGTAGTTTGAGGCTGTGGTTGTTTGACAGTGATTGTTGTTTTCTGGGATTATTTGTTGACTTAAGGTTGAATTTAGTTTTATTTAATATGGCTTCTTTAGTGTGGCCATACCTTAGAACTTGATAACATTTTCCAGTACTCTGTGCAATTTTGGGAGGAAAGATAGAGGGAGGGAAAGTGATTGGTTATAGTTGGGTTTACTACCCAGAATACAATGTAAACAAAATAACAAATGTTACCTCTAGGATTCCATGGAAATCCATTCTTTTAAACAAAAAACACATTTCTAATGTTTTGTCAGGTTTATGCTTACTAGGCCTGCAATTGCATCTAATTGTGGGGACTTTTTATGCTGCTAAGGTACAGTATATTTAGTTGGTGTAATTTTTCTGAAAAATGTTGCTGCTGTCTGCCAATATATTAGAGCCAAAAAGTCTCATTAGATGACTTCTATTTAATTGTAACAATATTTTGGAAGTTTTCATAGTGACACTAGAAAACTTTTCTTTTTTTTAATTTTTACATTAGTATTTTTGTGCACTTTACAAAATATAATGTAGAATTTGCTAATTGGAATAGTTCATTCTGTAACAAAGGGGTATCATTATTATTATTGTTATTATCATTATTATTATTATTCTTTGTAATATGAGTGAATTGCAGTGAAAAAACCCATATAAGGTCTAGGAGGACAGTTTATGTTGGTATAGTTACATGCTCAGTCATAGATTTGCTGTTTTTCTAACAACTGATCAAAACCTAACTCAGTTATCAGGGGAGTAGTTGGAAGGAGAAAATGAAAGAATGAAGGGAAAAAGAAGCAAAGAAAATACATGTCCTGAGGTTTAGGTTAATACAAGACTTAAAAAACTGGAGTTCATATGAAAGTCATCAGAGGGGGAAAGGGTGGCTGTAGTTGTTTACTTGAGGTTGTTGAAAGCTATCCAAACCTAATGAATGGTATGCCTGAAAACCTGTCTGAAATGGTGAGTTTGGGCCTACAATTTGCAGTGTGCTGGTACAATGCTGTTTCTGCTTGGAGCTCCTGTAGGGCTCGGTGTGCTCTACGCTGCTGAAATCCTGCTGGCAGGCCTTCATTGGAGTAAGATTAGGAATAGTAGGGTAAACCAGCAAACAAGTAACACATGAACCATAATGGAGGCTAGGACTTATTCTATATAGTAATGTGTGGGAAAAACATCCTCAACTTGCTTGTTTTCAGTTGAAGTATTAGCCTGAAACCATAAACTAATAATGAATAACAGTTGGCCTGCAGAGTTTCCCAGGGATGTAAGCTAAATTCCCCTTTCCTCTCCAATACTACTTTACACTGATTTGTCATTGCCCCTTTTCCTCTGTAGTGCCTGCTGCCTCAAGGGTTTTCTCTGCTGTTAGGCAGAAGCTTCCCTCCCTGAAATACCAAACCACTTTTCAGATTAATATCAGGCTGTCTTGGTACATGCTGGGAAAGCAGAAAGGCAAAGGTTTTCTTTGATGATAGTGATCCAGACTCAGTTATTTAATTTTATTTTTAATTGGCTAAATAAGTATTTAATGTGAGGTAAATGAAATTGAGACTCAGCCTTGGGCTTTAAAGTGAGATCATGAATTACTCTTGAGACTGGGGAGGAATTGCAGAGTACCTCACACAGGGACACGTCCAGGTGGGTTTTGAAAGTCTCCAGAGAAGGAGACTCCACAACCTCTCTGGGCAGCTTGTTCCAGTGCTTCTCACCCTCACAGTGAAAAAGTGTTTCCTTATGTTTATGTGGAACCCCTTATGTTCCAGCCTTCACCCATTGCCCCTTGTCTTATCATTGGACATCACTGAGAAGAGCCTGGCTCTGTCCTCCTGACACTCGCCCTTTACATATTTTTAAACACTGATGAGGTTGTCCCTCAGTTTTCTCTTCTCCAAGCTAAAGAGATCCATCTCTCTCAGCCTTTCCCCATAAGGGAGATGTTCCTTAGTCATCTTTGTGGCTCTGTGCTGGACTCTTTCAAGCAGTTCCCCGTCCTTCTTGAACTGAGGGGCCCAGAACTGGGCACAATATTCCAGATGTGGCTTCACCAATGCAGAATAGAGGGAGAGGAGAACCTCCCTTGAGCTACTAACCACACCTGTTCTAATGCACCCCAGGATGCCATTGGCCTTCTTGGCTACAAGGGCACATTGCTGGCTCATGGTCATCCTCCTGTCCACCAGGACCCCCAGGTCCCTTTCTCCTACACTGCTCTCCAGCAGGTCAGCCCCCAACCTGTACTGGTACATGGGGTTGTTCTTCCCCAGATGCAAGACTCTACACTTTCATCAAATTCCTCCCCGCTCATCTCTCCAGCCTGTCCAGGTCTTGCTGAATGGCAGCATAGTCTTCTGGTGTGTCAGGCACTCCTTCCAGTTTAGTGTCATCAGCAAGCTTGCTGAGGGTACATTCTGTTTTCTCATCCAGGTCGTTGATGAAAATATTGAATGGCACTGACTGACCAGTCTGTAGTTACTTGGGTTCTTGTCCTTGCCCTTTTTGGAGACTGGAATGACATCTGCTTTCCTCCAGTCCTCAGGCACCTCTCCTGTTACCCATGACTTACCAAAGATGATGGAGAGTGGCCTATCAATGACTTCTGCCAACTCTCTCAGCAGCTGTGGATGCATCCCATCAGGACTTACAGATTCATGGATGTCTAGATTGCTTACCTGATCCCTAACCCAGTCCTCATCAAGCAAGGCAAATGCCTCCTTCATCCTGACTTTGGGGCTCCTGAGCACAGTCTCCAGAAGTATAGACAGAGACAAGGAAAGGCATTCAGCAGCTCTGCCCTCTTTGTATCCTCTGTCACCAGGGCATCCACTTCATTCAGCAGTGAGCCTATATTTATATTGCCTTTGTCTGCAATGTATTTGAAGAAGCCCATTCTGTTGTCCTTGGCTTCTCTTGCAAGGTTTAGTTCCAAGGAGGCTTTAGCTTTCTTAGTTGTCTCCCCACATCCTCTGACAGCAGTCTTATATTCCTCCCAAGAGGCCAGACCTTCCTTCCATGATCTCTTCTTCCACTTGAGTTTGCCCAGTAGCTCTCTCTTTAACCATGAGGGTCTCCTGGCTCTCTTTCTTGATTTTCTACCCATTGGGATGGTCTGATCTTGAGCTTGGAAGAAGTGGTCCTTGAATGTTAGTGAACTGTCTTGGGCCCCTTTACCTTCTAGTACCGTGTCCCATTGGATTTCCCCTAGCAATTGCTTGCAAAGGCCAAAGTTGGCCCTGCTGAATTTGTGCATCCTTGCAGGGAGCTTTTTGGGGCTGTCTGTGACTAAGTACAGGAGGATTAATGTACAACAAACTCACCAACCAGGGCTAGGGTTTGGGCATTTCTTGCTTCCATCTCTCTTTCAGTACCCCAAACAACAGGGACCTCTTCATTGCTGTACCTGAGGAGCAAATAATAGCAATTTTATCTATTTCTACCTGTCCACACAGAACGTATGTGTGTGAAGGAAATGCCCTGTGCTGTGTGGGTGCCCAGGGTCTGCTTCCTTTTCAGACAAACTAAACATTTACACCCCAGATTTTATTTAGATCTTCACCAAAGAACTAAATTAACACTTATTTCTGTTCTTCTCATGGACAGCTCTCAGTAAAAGTGTTGGCAAGATTTAAATTTTAGGAGTATAAAAGGAACAATTTTGAATGTAGTAGTTTCATTTTTAAAAAAAAAAAAAAAGAGTTGCTGAGGGTGGTGGGTTACAATTAAAGGCACCCAGGAAGTGACAGTGTTATGGATATCCATGCTTTCCATTCCTTGTCAGCTTCACTGAGGGTGGTATGGAATCTTGTGATCAAAATGAGAGGCTGTAATGGAGTTCCACTGTAAAGCAGAGTCTTTTAGTGTGTGTTTGCAGTGTAGCTTTTCCTTCTCAATTACATTTACATTGATAGCAAAAGTTTACGACCTGGTTAGTATGGATTCTCTGTTTCAGAGCTGTCATGCCTGTTTAACTCTGAAAGCAGCAAAATTGTGCTTAGAGCTAATGTAGTAGTGTGAAAGAGCATACACTGTCAAAGATGGCAGGAGCAGGTATTTTTCCTGTCTTCCAGAGCTATAATGCAAGAGGTTTGAATGTATGTCGTAAAACATGCTAATTCAAGAAGGCAAGAGGATGAGTAATACAGGAAAGTTAATGTAATTGCTTTCTTGAATGGGGAGGGGAAAACATTTTGTGGGAATTTCATAATCTCTGACAAGTCCTGGCTGTGAAGTAGAAATTTCAAACATTGAAGTAAGTTAATTTGTCTTGATAATTTAGTGTTTGTTTACACCGACCATAACAGGGTTTCTGCTCAATTGGGTCTGCTGTTACTCGTGGAAAAGAAACCTGAATTGTGTGGCCTAAAATCAGAGGTGACTTACACAGTGATACAGTATTCACACTTAACAGGCTTTAGAGGTGATCAAAGCATACAGTGAACAAAAGTGTGTTCAAAAAAAGAAACAAGGTGGCATAGAAGTATCCCCAGGGTGATTATATGTTTACAGAACCATTTGGGCTATTATATCTAATATACTGTCTTTAGAGCAGTGCCTTGATAATTACTGCTGAAGTCCTAGGACCAAGTTGAAGACCACTAAGCTGCTCAGTCTTGCTGTCTGTGATCCTACTATGATCAGCATAACCTTGGTAACATCTGTAATATTAAAAGACGTGTGTTGGCAGGATTTGGGCTACTGAGTCATTTTAGTGGGCTTGGGCTTGACCAAGACCAAGGATTTTAAAAACTGAAATTGATCCTTCTTGATTCTACTGGGGAATTATGATTTACTTCCTCTCCAGAAATGATGCTTATTACTAAACTGTATTCTCTTATTCTCTCTGTTACATTTTCAGAAATCTTTGGTATGGAGGTTTGAAATGAATGTATTTTGAATTATGTTGCAGTTCATTCTGTCAAAGCATGCTGCTTACACAAGTCTCATTTGTACAAATCTATTGCTAAAAGATTCTTTTGTACTCAAAGTTGTGTATTTTTGACATTTCTTGTTACTTATGTAAAAATATTTATGTATATAGAGAAGAAAATTGTTTTGCCTCTTACTGATTTCTGTTTGTTTGTTGTTTTTTTTTAATTTTCATTTGTGTACCTAATGCTTATATTTTATTTGGGCATCAGTGTAAAAAAACTGCAAGATTTCGGTGGTCTTTCTGCAACTGTTTCAGATTCTAAATCCTCAAATCATTCAATAATGTCCCCCTTGAATGAGAGTTGGATTTATTTTTGCGTGAAAAATAAAAACTCGGAGCACAAGTTTGTTGCGGTTGGAATGGTGAGAAATTTTTTACTGTTTCTTTGCTGTTTTTAAAACAAGCTGTTGAGCAGAGTGACATTGTCTTTTCTGTGCCTACTACACCTGTGAAAAAATAGCTGAGAAACAAAACAAACAGAAAAAATACAAGCATTCTTCAAAAATGTCACACAAGGCTATAGAATTGCTCTTTGTGCATTCACAGATTTCTTGGATTTAATGCCCAACTTCATAGTTTCTAACACTTAATTTTATCTGTATATTTAATAACAAAGTTTATTTGCCTGATTTAGGTGGTTTTATTTAAGCCAAAATGTCTCTTGTGTAAAGAATTCTCTTTTCTGAGACATTGGAGTAGAGACGTGTCAATATATCTAAACCAAATGAAATAATATCCAGCAAAAGAGAGAGAGAGCCTAAAAAGAAAATAACTTTCCTAAAAATATTGCCTGAACTGGGTGTACTACCTTTTAGCTAGAACTGAGTAATTAAGGTCATCTTACTGTGTAAGAAAGAAGCCAAGCAGTGGTACTGCATGGCATGATTCATTTCAACACAAAGCAGGGACCTTTATGATTCAAGTGCTGCATGTTTGTATGGGATGGCTTATGCCTCATATTAGTAGGATGAAAAATGTTCAGCATCTTGGCTGTTTTGGGGAAAATTTTCAACTTGCTAATGATTTAACAGAAATTCTGCTGGAATAATTTCTCTAAATGATTAAGGGTCAAGGCATGTCCCTGAAGAATGCCTGAGAGGGGATGGATATTTCCGGTTGCTTGGGCTTGGCCTTGCTCAGCTGCCCACTTAGGTAATTTTGAGACTCCTTCCTTGTACATCCACAATAATTAGTTCTTCCTCCCTTCTTTCCTGGTCCTCTCCACCTCCCTGAAGTAGCACTTGTTGCACTGTTGTGTGGCAGCAGCTATGATCGTAGTAGGAGACACTGGTGCTGATGGCAGGAGGGGGTGCCTGGAGTAGCTGTGGAACCAGCAAGTAGCTAGTGCTGCTCCCTACCATCTTGAGTACAGTTTGGACCACCTGTGACAGGCTGATTAGGGCTATCTGGGAAGACATGTTGAAGGAGCTCACCAGAACAGACATTCATACCCCTTGTTCTCAAGCAAAAATGGCATTCATGAAGACAGTCGTAACTGCACCGATAGAAGGGGGTAGAGGCATTAGTGGGTGACTGCACTTTGTAGGGGAGGAAAATGTGAGTTGTAATGGGTGATGCTTTTCAAATGCTTCTTGCAGAACTGATAACTTTTGAACTGGAGTTATGGATACTTTGTGCACAGAATGTTGTGTTGTTCTACTTTATTGTCTGATGGTGAATGCAGCTTGATAACAAATCACTAATAGTATTGCACATAAGTTACATAGTATTCTTGAATAGCAAAGTAGAACTTGTTCCTGTTTTATCTTATCCTGTCTAGATAACCAGCCTTGCTGATGTCTGGGTGCAGAACATAGCAATAATGAGACTTACTCGTTGTTTAATGGGTGACCTGCCTTAAATCATAGAATAAAATAATCAAATAATTTTGGTTGGGAAAGACCTTTAAGACCACCAAGTCCAACCCTTAATCTAGCACTGCCAAGTCCACCAGTAAACCATGTCCCTGAGCACCAAATCTACATATATTCCAAATACCTTCAGGGATGGTGACTCAACCACTTCCCAGGGCAGCCTATTCCAGTGCCTGACTACCCTTTCAGTAAAGAAATTTTTCCTGAAATCCCGACTTGTGCTCTGGACCCTTCACCAGCTTGGTTGCTATTCTCTGGACATGTTCCAGCACATCAAGGTCCTTCTTGTAGTGGGGGGCCTGGAAGTGAACACAGGACTAAAGTTGCAGCCTCACCAGTGCTGAGAACAGGGGCATGACCACTTCTCTGTTCCTACCGGCCATGCTATTTCTGATATAAGCCAGGATACTGTTGGACTTCTTGGCCACCTGGGCATACTGCTGGTTCATATTCAGCCAGCTGTTGATCAACACCCTCAAGTCCTTTTCCTCTGGGCAGCTTGCCAGCCACTCATCCCCAAGCCTATAGAGTTGCCTGGGTTCTTGTGACCCAAGTGCAGAACTCGGTACTTTGCCTTGATGAACCTCATACAATTGGTGTCAGCCCATCAATCCAGCCTGTCCAGGTCTCTCTGCAGAGCCTTCCTACCCTTGAGCAGCTCAACACTTCCAACCATTTTGGTATCATCTGCAAACTAACTGAGGATGTTCTCAATCACCTTGTCTAGACCATTGATAAGGATACTAAGCAGGAGTGCCTTCTGTACTGAGCCCTGGGGAACACCACTTGTGACTGGCTGCCGACTGGATTTAATTCCATTCACCAAATAGATTACTGCAATTCAAGCCTCTTTGCTTGACCTGAAATAAAATTAGGTCTGTCCACCAACAAGAGGAGGAATTCCACTAACACTTCCCTGTCTGTTGAAAGAGAAGGCCTAGTGAAATAAATGACAGGAATTGCTCCAAGAGATAGTAAATCTGATCTTCAAAGGAGATGTAATCACTGCTGGGATAAATTGTGTCTCCTTTTGATTTACAGGACCTAGGCTCTGTGTCAAAGACAGAGAGGAGATTTTGGTGGCTGATGGTATTACCTAAATACCTGGGATGGCAAGAGAAGGCAAAAGTAAATTGGCCTCCATTTTTTCCAGTTTTTCTGAAGGAATTAGACCACTTCTGTGTCAGAGCTTTGACACAGGGAATTAGTGTTGTTCAACTAGAATGCATTACCTTTATATGTTTATTAACTTGATCTTTGATTTGTCATGTTTGGGCATAGACAAGTCTATATAAAGTCACTCCTAAAATTACCCAGCCTTCTATCATGTTTTTTAAGTACTGATAATCATTCTATTTCTGTTATTTTAAATTCAGAAGGCATCATTCCATGGACTGAGCTGCTCTCCTATCTTTTCTGATAGACTAGATAAACAGAGCAACATAGAACCATAGGATCATAGAATTATTAAGGTTGGAAGGGACCTTAAAGATCATCTGGTTCCAACCTCCCTGCTATGAGCAGGGATACCTCCCACCAGACCAGGCTGCACAAGCCTCATCCAACCTGGCCTTGAACACCTCCAGGGAGGGGGCTTCCACAACCTCACTGAGCAACCTGTTCCAGTCTCTCACCACCCTCACACTAAAGAATTTCTTCCTAATATCTATCTCCTCTTTCAGTTTAAAACCATTACCCCTTGTCCTATGACTACCTTCTCTAGGGAAATGCTCCTCCCAATCTTTCCTGTAGCCCCTTCAGGCACTGGAAGGTGCTATAAGATCTCCCTGGAGCTTTCTCTTCTCCAAGCTGAACAGCTCCAGCTCTCTCAGCCTGTCTTTATAGGAGAGGTGCTCCAGCCCCTTGATCATTAACATGAGATTTATGAGGAAAAAATGGAAAGTAAGAAAGAAGCCTGGGGACTCAGTTGAGGGGGGATGACTAATTCAGGCAAGTCAGAAACTTCAAAGATGATCCTAACTGCCTCAATGATGTTGGTATTTGTTGAGCTGCTACCTGATATGAAATGTATTAGCAATCCTGTAAACCAGGGTGGGAGCTCAGGCTTCAAATGTCCTGGTCTTCTGGCACCAGAACCTCTCATTCCTGTGCATTCCTCTTCTGGCCCCACACGACTTTTACTGCATCTTACACAGTGCTGTGGCTCCCAGGTGAGTGGTGGGAGAGGCAGACCTCGCTTGGCCTGTTAAGCAGCACGCACTAGCCATCAGGCAGATTTTAGTCCTTTCCCATGTGGCTGTGTTTTAAGGAGATCCTACAGGACCTGCCTTCCTCCAAATGAAATGGCAAGGTAGGATTTCAGTAGCATGCAGGGGGGGCTGGAAGGCAGGACTTAAGCAGGAAAGTGTCAGTCCTGCCGAGCATTTCTAGTGAGCAGCTCCGTGCAGCTGCTTTTCTGTCACATGGGTGGCCTGAGACAGCCTGCAGGGGTGGCTGACTTTCTCAGCTCACAGTCCAGAGGATGTAAGCCCCCATCTCTGGCCCTCTGAATGGAAATCTGCAGCTCTTCTAGTTCTTCTCTGATCCTTAACCCCTCTTTCTTACTGTGCAACAGAAGTTCTTTTAACTAAAGCAGATTTTTCAAAGAAAAATGAAAAAAAGCATTTCATATTCGAGGGTGTTTTTTTAGGTGCTTTTGTTAGGACAGTAATTAATTTATGTGACTTTGATTGCACAGGAGACCAGACTATATGACCACTGTAATTCTTCACAACTTTATTTGGTATAAGAGGTTGTTTCCACTTATATAAAACTTCAGTTTATTAGTGCCATTGTCAAGGTGAGCCTTTGTATTGGTAGAAAGAATCTTGAACATAATTTAAGGGGTACAAAGAAAAGGCCCTTTCAAGAGCACCACTGACCTTTGTAATTCATCTTAGGTCAACATTGTTGGTACTTTATTCTGGAAAGCTGGCTTTTCTAATCAACTTTCTCAGAGGAATTCATTATCTGAAAACCTGTGACTAATGAAAGATGTTTTGTTCTTTTGAAGTTCAAGCTAATTTCCATGAAGGTTACTATTACTAAGCAACAGATTCTGTGGAGTGTCTCCTGAGGAGCTGAGACTACACTATGTACAAAAGTAAGGCAAAAAAACAGTAGAAAAAATTATCAAATCATTTCCCCAGACAGAGAGGCCACAACCAGCACCACATCCAGCGTGTGTTTTGGAGTGTCCTTCCTTGAAAGGTGTTGTTTGACCAATGGAAAAACTCCCACAGGAGCTAAAAATCAGTTTAAACCCTAACACCATCTACTGTAAATGCAAAGCAAGGTTCAGCCTGTCCTCAAATGCAGAGATACACCAGAACATGACCAAGGTAAAAAATAAGTTCCAAATATAATTCAGCATCTCAATTCATCTGAGAAATACAATTGGCTGTAATATGTATTAGCCATGTTAAAATAATTGTTATTCTACTTGTGAGCATAGAGTGGAATGAACTACTTTCTGAAGTATTTCTTATGTCACAGAAGATTGTGTCATCTTTTCTCCTGTGCAGCTTTGTATCAGAGTAGAAATAAATATTTGCAACTTAGTTCCCTACAAAACCACACCTGGCTATTCAGCTTTTTGAGGATAGAGATTTCACTCTGTCTTCATAGTTTGACTTTATCCATTGGCTTTGCTAAATACAAGGTACAAATGATAGAGAATAAAGGAAAAAAATAACATCAAACAAACCACAATTACTTTCTATAATATTTTGAATAGTTGAGTATGTTCCTTTGGTCTTGTCCTTTTTGTGTTCTGTTGGAGTAACTGTTTAAGTGGTGCAGTTTTCTAGCATAAAATCTGCAAGAGGTGAATTTCAATATTTGTTCAATAGGGTTTATGATATTTAAAGTAATAACTCACTAATCATGGTATGTGTAGGATATGTACAATCTGAAAATAGGGAAAATGTTCTAAATATTTGAGTTAAATAATTAATATATCTGATCATGAACATCAGAGTCACAAAGTTAAGGGTAGAATGTACAAAATAATTGTTAGCATAGAAATTTCCATACCTTTCCAAATATTTTTATTGACTCTGATCATTCCAGTCACAGTTTCTTTTTAACATAGTTTTGGGTTGGTTAATTTTTTTCCCAAATATGCATAACCTCTGACACTGCAAAGGAAGATACATTATTATCCTAATTTTTGTAAGGTGAGAAATGAGGCACAATAGACATTAATTAAAAATTAATAAGAAACAGAATCTCTAGTCAGATGCTTCCCTGTCCCTGGAGGCACTGAGGGTTGGTGAGTGTCTACACTTCCCATGCTACCAGACGTGTGTTCTTTGGGCACACCCAGAAACAGCAGCATCCTCACCTTGCTGCGCCTCAGTCACACCAAAGCCCTGTCAGTGTCCAGGCATGTCATGCAACTCTTTTGCAGTACCAGGCCTTTAATAAAACACATTCATGACTTAAACAAGGACTTAAGCCCCTCAGCCACCACATCCAGTAGCAATAACTGGTTTTTGACTGATGGGTATCTTAGTGCTGTGTAGTATCTTCACCCTGTCCAGTACTGCCCCAAGAATGCCCTGCAGCTCATGGCTGGGATGTTGTTCAGGGAGGTGGAAGTGCTGTATCATGTGAGAAGGCTGATGCCACCATGAAGCACTATCTCAATACTCCAAGAAATAATTTTAAAATAGCCTTGGACTGACCTGGAATTGTAGATAAAGTTTAATTTCAACTTCAGGTCTATACTCAGTTCAGACCTAAAGTGGCTCAGACCCTTTCCAGCACATACATACATATACACATATACACATACATATACACATACATATCTTGAATATAATTTTTATATGATGGATTTATTTTTTTTCTATGTGACTGATTCTGAGCTGTAAACCTTGCCCTATGAAAAGGGATCTGGCTTTGAGAGACACCAAAGACCCATTTATTTTAGAAGCAGTTTCTCCATGACTTCTTGGCCAGGGTAAATGAAGTAAAAATAGTAGGAAAAAAATGCCTGGAAATCTGATCCCTCATATCTCTGCCGTCCAGAGCTGGCTAGGAATTTTGCAGCTTTTCCTGGACTGGGCTAGATAGCAGATGAGATGTTTATGCACAAAACAAGATTTATTGCAAACAGCACTGGGGTCTTAACTGTTTTAAAGTAAAAGGCACAAGCACAGTAAATTGTAGGGAATCAGGAGATCAAAGCAGGGATTAAGGTTAGAACGCAAAAGATATCTTAACAATAAAATGTACTACTAGTAGTCAAATTAATCAATAAAGGTTAACCACTTAGATGTTGACAACTTGATTATTACCAAGTGTACTAGATCTAGAACATTAATTACTGACTTTAAAAGGATCCTAAAATCTTAAAATTTAAAACTTAACAATGAAAGACAGCTCAATGTCAAATTAACTTATAAAAACAATAAGGGAATTAATCTCTTTCACCCCACCTGTTGGTTGCAGGAAGTCTGATTAATTGATTACAGAAAGTATTGCTTTCAGTCTTGCAACAATTAAGATTTTATGGTGTTGCCATGGGTCAGTTACATAGCTGGATTGATGCTTTTATTTCAAGTATTTCAGTCATTTACTGAGAATTAATAAAAATTAATCAAATTAGTGTTTTTAAAAATTTTTATAGTAGCACTATTTTCAATTTTTTTGTTAGATTGCCATAGAGCAGTTATTGTTTGTACTGGCTCAGTACATTTTGTTATATCCCAAACTGTGAGGAACAATAATGAGCTGAACAAGGAGACACGTGGTTATTGAGGAAGAAGGTGTACAAATATGTGTATCATTGTATCATCAATCATTATCACAAAATATCATGATACAGGCACTGCTCTCTGAGCCCCTAGAACCAGTCAGCTGATTGAGGGTGGACCTAAACAGAGGGGTAGAACAAGGATGTTTACAATATAAACCTGGATAAATACTTCAGGCAAGGAAGTATAATCTTGTAAAACACCAGGAGGTCTTGTAGAGTACCAAGCCCTTGTATTTGTAATGCACTGATGACCTATATGCCATTTTTCTTATCCAGAATTCATTAGAATTACATAGCAAGTGAATCTAGAGTAATCAAATGTGGACATTCTTTCTAATTAATTTATCCAATTTATATTTTAGTTGAAATTGTTTCCAGTCAGGGATATTTAATCAAAGTTTTCATATGAGCTGTGCCTCAAACAGTAAGATACCCTTCTGAGCTCATAGTGCAATATAAGACTTTGGCTTACTTGGCTCAAAACAAGTGTGTGCATATTTATAGTGAAATCTGTTTTTATATTGCTTTTCTGCCCCTTTCTTTCAGTACTAGTAATGCGATCAATCACTGCAAATGCAGAGGAAGTGCAATTATGGCTTAGGCAGTAATGTGCTTAAACCTCTGGAAACAGAAACTGTTTTCAAAATATGCCTGTCAGAACATGCAGTTGCCCAGAGTTTCATGCTATTCCCTAATATTGTCCTGTGTCTGAGGAATTAGTTTACAAGTGTTTCCCAGAAATTGATATTATTTTCTTTCAAAGGAACATTGAGAACAACAAATGTGCACATTTTTTACCTAGATGATCTTTCCTTGCTCCCAAGACTAGTGTGGCACAAAGACTGTAGCAGCCTTTCTCACTTCTGTCCCACTGAAAGATTTGCATGGCTATGTGGACTGAAACCTCTTCCAGCTGAAGAAATAATTTGGGAAATAAATCGCTATGAAATATCTTCATGTGAAAGTTATACAGAGGATGCTTCGTTTAAAGAGTAATGGCCTAATACTTCCTGTTCCTATATGTTATACCCTGAGATGTTTTAGGAAAAAGGCACCAGAAAGTATTAGGACCTGGGAAACATCTACCATTGTGCAACCTGCAGAGGGGAAAACCAGTTCTAACATGCTGAAACATTTGCTTAGCCTGGCAATAAATTGAACTTGTTTTTTTGGTGGGTTTTTTTTTTTGGTTTGGGTTTTTTTTCCTCCCCCCTTTGTCTCCAGTCAATATAAGCTGGGGAGGTTGAAAGTAATGGATGTTTCTTAATGTTCTTTGTGTCAGTGTCATGGATCAATGTGATTTTGTGTGTGGTTTTTAATGTCATATAGTGAAATGCACATTGCTTTAACAGGTTTGTATTTGAAAGGTAAAAATGGGACCCATTATGGTTTCCTGAGCATAACTGCTCTTCAAGATCACTTTGTGTGTCCTCTCTGTAATAGCAATGTGAGAAACAAAAGGAGCAGTAAAATGGTACTTTGTTACTGCATTTACCTGCTTGGTACATGTTTTTAATGGCATTTGCTTTGAATTCTGTCAAGACTAAGCTGCAGCTATTTGTCAGCTTTTGATGTAAGTCTAGCAGAGCAAGGCAACTTAAGGCTTCTGATTTTTTCTGAGTTCTTAGAAGTATCAGACAGTTACTCGATTAGTGATTCATTTTACCTGATTTTCAGCACCAGTAAATTAGGAATCTAATCTAAGCTACTCCCATGTCCTCTCTAGGTACCTTCAGGTACTGAATCAACCCTTCTATCCAATAAATCTATTTTAGAGAGATGAATAATTCTCTGGAAATGCCCACCTGCTCCCAGTGACTCTAGAGGAGGGCAAGTTTAGGCTGAGGAGCTAAGTTTTGCATCTCTAAAGTGTTGCAAGATGAAGCTAGTTTTTTCCTTTTCTTTTCATCTGTGACTTTATTATTACTGTAGTCATGTTTGTTTTAAAAAGAGAGAAGCATAGAATCACACCATGATTGTTCCATGGCACTTACGTTATATTTTTACTGATTCAAACTTTACGTGGGCAGAGAAATGAGGTATCTCCTGCTGTGTTTAGAATATGTGCAACAATCCTCTCTCCTCAGAGGTGTAAAGGGGCAGGAGATTGCTTTAGTTCAAATTTTGACTGGCCAGTGTTGTCTCATCTTGCTTCTTTCTTGTTTCTGGTTAAGTGTGTGAGCAACAGAAAGAGCGAGCACCTTGTTCCTCTTCTGTATGACCATACTTAAAGCTTGAAGATGACCCACAAGTTTTTAGGTGACAGTTTGCAGATTTTCCAGTGTGATTCTTAAGAAAAGGCCTTGCAGGCAGTCACCCTTACCCTTCTTTCAGCACCGATCACTATTTACTTTCTTCCAGTAAATTGTTCGATTAATTTTGCCTGTAGCTAACTTACTGTGTGTTTGCATCATTACCATAAGATTTTTACTTTCATTTGTTAAAAAAATAAGTAAAAATCTTTTGTTAAGGCAGATATTCCAGCCTGATTACTATTATTAATGTTGCTGCTATAAAATTCTGAATCTAGTACTTGTTTTGTTAGTGATATTTCGTTACTGAGAGACTGTTTTATAACTTTCTGTTATGGTATGTTTATATAATATTGTTTTAGCTAATTATTAAATCAATAATATAAAATGCAGTACAGAGAAAAGTTTGATTAAAGGTTTTGTTTTAGTTCCAAGCAGTGTTTTGCAGTGTCCAGCAGCATTTCTTTCTTTCATCCATCCTCTCCCAGGATATTTTTAATACCTTCAGCAAATCAGCCTTTCAATTCCACCTACAGAGAATTGTCCTCACAATTTGGGACTTGTGCTCTGGTGCATTATTACTGTAGTGATTACTGTAATGTACTACAGGACTGTGGACACATTCCAGGTTAGCTTAACCTAGTGCTGTGTTAAACAGGCAGGAGAAATACTGTCAAATGTCATAGCATATGGCGTTATTCCCAGTAAGTCTGTGGGCTAGAAAAGCTCTTCCCAAGCTTAAACAAGATGCCATCCACAGTGACAGTTCATGTTTTCTGTCTCAAGAAGGGTGTTCTGCAAAGAACTAGGGCACCAAATGAGTTCTTCATCTGTTGATTACAGGTTCAGATGGAAGTCACTAATGGGGCAGGATTAAGGACTCAGGAACATCTCGCTTGCTAGAGATGCTAACATTTTTTAGCCCTTGCACCAACTGATACATTTGTTTGAAAACTGTTGAAGCTGCAAAAAAAACCCCATTTTTAAAAAATAATTTGTTATATTTTCTAATTAGAGAACCACTTTTTAAAGGAAGTTCATACATTTTCTTCCACATATTGAATAGACTGTGGCGTTCTATGATACTTTTCTAAATTATGAAACCTTGCAATAGTTTGCCCAGCAGTTAAACAGTGAACAGAATGCTTACACTTATCTGCCAAACAATGGATTAAATGCTATGTGGATAAGGAGCACTTTTTTTTTTAGAAGGGTAGGGCTCCAGGGAGATTTTCTAGTCTTTCTGAGAACTGCCAAACCAGAAACAAGTTCTATTCTGTATTAAACCTGGAGTGAATACATTACTGTCAAAGTAGTTATTACATTACTGGTTTATCTTGGTGTTCTTCTGAGCAGATATTGGCAGTGTAGATCCTGTCTGGGTGGGTGCTAAAGATGAACAGATGGATGGTTTTTGCCACATTTTATCTTAAGCATTGAGTAAAATGTTAACGACGTATTTTACTATGACAATTTTTGGACTGGAAGTCTCAGAAACAAAAAATGTTAGATCAGTGCATATCTCCTCCTAGCTTATAAGCTATTCTGATTTGCTGCTTGATGACTGAACTTTTCTGCTTTATATGCAACTCTAAATGTACTTGTTATAAATATCACCACCTAAACTAGACTTGGAATGGACTAATTATTCCTCTGCTGAAACCACAGGCAACGTGTGACATTATGGTGGAGTGGTTTATCTCAGATTAAACTGCATACTTTGGGTGAGCACTGAATTGCCACCAGCATCCTAATCAAATAAGAAGCAGTCATGTTGTCCTTGAAGTTGGTGGGATTTTTCATCTTTTGCTTTGTTTTAATATCAAGAGAGAGTGCAGAACTTCCCAATGCAGGAATGAGAAAAGCAAAATCTGCCTTTAGAAGAAAATATTAAACAAAATTTGCAGGAAGGTTGAACAACTTTTAAAGTGGATGGAACTTTTCTCTATTAAAATTGTCATACATAAAATACTTTCCAGTGCCTCATTTACTTATGTTATTATTGAGTTGTCTTTTAATAAGGCAAATTACTGATAAAATAAAATTACACATATTCTGAAACTGTTAAAACTTTTCCTTAAGACTGAGTTTATTATTAGGTGTGGCTGCTATCTACTTTTAATAGTTTTACAAAAATATTAATGAGATAGATAGCCTTTAATGGTTGGTTTCCTGGATTGTCAGCACAGTCTCTGTATACACTGTGTGTCAAAGTGTCAGACAGATGATAAAGATGATGCAAATTGTGAAAACTGTGATGCTACAAAATTAGCAAACCTCTTTATTTTTTCATCTTCCATGTGTCACATTTTCTAATGAGGCTACTAGTCTTGTTAGAGTTGGCAGTGACAGAGCGTGACACCATCACTGAAACAGAGGTGGTGAAAAATATCTGCTTATTTTAGCTATCTGACTGTGTGTTTTTTTCTCTAGAGGTCCATCTGCTACCACTGGCTCAGAAATCTGATTAAATGCACCACTATGGCCTTCCATTCCAGAAAGTGCATACACGCAGGACTGAATCACAATCTTAAATCCAAGTGCGTGGAAAGTGCATTTCATTACACTACAGCTTGAATTCTTTTATTTCTTTCCCCTTGCTTCTGGGAAGCTTGAGTGCTTTGCTATTCTAGCAGTGGGATTAGGTATAAACCTTAAAAAGTCTCTGTCATTTAAGGGGCCACTATGGGTTGCCTGGCTTTCTCTCTGGTCTCACCTTGCTTTAGACACAGCCATTCATCTCCAGCTTGCCTCAACTGAGCACAAAGCTTGGCAGAAGTAAATTCCATCTTGCTGTTTCACTGGTTTTTCATGTCTCACCAATGCTGGTTTCCCTGCCCACACTTCTCCCCCAGCATGTCTACATCACCTCTCTGGCACCTTTTGTATCAGCTCTGCCTACTCTTGCTGGCAAGGGTTGCAAAATCCTCCTGTCTTTGATGCACCATTAAGGTGGTTGGTATACAAGCTACAAGATGAAAAAGGCTGTGGCCAACCCAGATGTATTCATTCAAACTTCCAGGAGCCCATCCTCCTTGTCTTCAGCTCTGCATCTATCCCCTCAGGGTAAGCAATAGAGTCCTTGTCAAACAAAGTTTCTCTAGATGAGCAGGAGCCACAGTTACCATTATAGATCAGTCTCCACATGTGTGTTGGTGCTTCATTATGCAGAAAGAGCTGCTCTGACTGTTCTGCCATAGGAGCTGGGAGAACATCAGGATCAACTTTCTTATGAGCACTAACATCCCTTGGCCAAATGTCAGAGTCCCTTAGTTGCAGATTCAGTGCCAGACTGATGACCTCTTCCTACCAGTGAAGAAACACTGATTGTGCCAGGCTATCAGCTTGTGATGTTGCAAGTGCCACATACTTCCCTGCCCTTTTTTCCTATTTTCTTATTGGAACAACAGGGACTCCCCAGGCTCTCCACCTGGATATCAGGTCCTCAGCATGGAACATGCATTTGGATGCTCTTCTGCCAGTTGTTGCATTTTCCCTAATGTCCTGGATGCCTGGATACTCTGTACATTATGCATCCTGCAAGAGCCTTGGGGAAGCCTTGAGGTGAACAGGACAGAGCAGTCGGTGCTGCCCTCAACCCTAGATCTACCACAGAGCCATGGGCACAGGGCAAGGTATATGCCATGAGGGTCCTTTATTTCTGTAGCACCCAGGGGCACAAAAGTTACTCTCTTGTCTTTGCTCCCGAGATCGATATCATCTGTTATAACAGAGAGCAGTTCCCTGAGGCCAAACTAGCCTCTTCACCTTTTTGCTCCCTGCCTTCCACATATTGTGCCCACAGAAATGGTCTTTGAGGACCCACAGTCTGGGCCACAGCAGAAGTCTGTGCAGCAGGGCTGGTGAAAACAAGCACCTAAATATTTCCTTTCTGGTTGTCTTTTATGAACTTCAGGTCTGGTTGGAGGGAGCTTTGGTGGTGTTCAGAGGGGCTGCAGTGACTAAAACTTGTCTCTCTAGTAAGAGTCTTAAAGGGGTCTTATAACTGAGAGAAGTGGAATTCCTGTCAGAGACCTTGTAAGGATTTCACTGGCAGGGATAGATATGATGTGCAACCTCAGAATGGGAAATGTAATCCTAGCTCTTGAGATAAGAGGTAATTATTTTTTTACAATTTAAATCTCCTTTGTTTCTCTGTCCTGGTGTGCCCTAGCTGGATTTATCCCAGATGTGACCTCATACTGCTTTCCAGACACTTTATGAGCAGACACTTTATGAATGTTAGTGGTGGGTTCCTTGCTGGTGACTTGTATAGTACTGGAAAATAAATGAGTGTTATTCTGTGGTTTTCCTCAAGTAGCAGGGAGCTGGGATCAAGCACGTGTGAAAACATGAAGCTTGCTGGAGCCAGCTCAAGCCATTTGGGTACTGAAGCCTCCCCTTTGTTTAAAGTTTTGTGTCTAAATGCCAGCCCTGCCTAAGCTAGGTTGATCAGGTGGCTACTACCAGCCTCTAAAAGATACCACATCTGAGCATTCCTGATCCTCTTTTCAGTGGGGTCTTTTTTTCTGGGTTTCTATCTAGCATGTCTCAATGCTTCACAATATTTATAAGTCTAATCTGAATGCTTCTTCCTTGAAAACTTCCAATAGCGAATATGACACATCATGTAACAGCTTTTCTGAAATAAAATGCTGATGCTGACTAAAGACAGCTTAATCTTTCCCAGTGCAAGTAGTATTAACCAGGTTTACCCCAAACAAATGGTGCTTGCCCTGTTGTTCTTTCAGGTCAGACAGCTAGCTGGTTTCAGTGGAAACCAAAATCTGTCAGTAACAAAAAAAATTGGCATTTAAATCCCCCCCCCAAGATTTTAAAGTATTAAAACAACACCTTTGTTATTGGAAATGAAAATAAACATGACTTCTCATGCAATGAGTCCACTGGAGAGATGACCTGTCTGAAGGATTAGTCAATTAGAGCTTGAAGGCAACTAAGGAAATCTTTTAAATATCTGCCTTAGTTCATCCAGCCTCTCTGAGAAGCAGGAGACAGTGACAGTGGCAAAGGACCACTGAGCTGGTTATTTGCATTTCCCCTGGGCTCTCTCAAAAGTCAGAGCCATGTACCCGTCACCCCCTTCAACTGATCTCCAGGCCAGCCTTTTCTGCTCTTTTTCTGCTTCTCTCTTTCCTTCAAAATCAGGGAAGATGCAATTGCAGATGCTGTAGAGTAAGTCCAAAGATAAAATGTGAATCACTTTCTGTTATAGCTCTGATTCTGGCTGCTCTGTTCTCATCCAATCAACAAATGATTGTTGCCCTTTTTTTATTCTCTCCTTTTTAAAGGTCTTTTCAGTCTAAAATTAGCAGGTAGAACTGAGCTGTAGCCACAGGTGCATTTTTCTGGAACATTTTCAACATAATTGGACAATGTCTATTTTGCAGGCAAGGGATTCTAAAAAACCTCAGGTGTTTCAGTTTTTGAAATGCCTTGTGGTATTTTCTATAAAAATCTGATCTCGGAACCAGCTTGACCTAGAAATGTCAGTATATTGGAGATTCTTGCTAATGTGGATTTTGGCAGTCCAGAGTGTCTCAGCAGGCTTTAGCAACATTGCCAGAAGTCCTGTGGAGAAAATAAATCTTTAGCAGAGCCAAGTTACTTCAGGAAATAAAACGAGGGCTTCTATGATTTGCCATTGTGAAGCATCTTCAGCAATTATAAATAACCTGCCTCATTCCCTCTCTCATGCCTTCCTGGCTCTGCACTTGACTCCAAATTATTTCCTATGTCTGGAAATGCATCACGTCTCTTTCATGGTTGAGCGGGTGGCAGGAAGTAAGACCATGAAGATTTTTGGTTGAAATAGGGCAGATTTCACTACAGAAAGGTTACAAAGCTGGGCAGACAGCTTTTGGCATTTTGTGAAGTTGCTGCAGTAAAACTGAAAAGAAGATATCTAGGTCCCATTTGGCATCACTGGGCTTAGGGAGAAAGGTTGAGTGAGTCAGTAGTAAATAAATGGGATATATGGCAAGACAACAGGTGGCTGAATTAGCAAGAATATCCATGACCTTCTGTTCCTCCAGGCTTCTGTTTCACAGAAAGCTCTAATCATTTTGGGTAAATAGAGCTATAAGCTAGAGATAGACAAAAAGGCTTGAGAGGGAAATCATTCAGCAGGCAGAGAAAGCAAGCCTGCTCTCTTCAGCATTTTTCCATCTGTTGGTCTCCATTGAGAAACTGAAAAGGCAGCCACTGGGGAGGCCTGATCTGCTGGCAATCCAAACTGATTATTTGATTTGCTTTCACACAGTTGCAGTGCTGAATCTCTGTGTTCCAGCAGGAGCTGGCTTTATTATTACAAGGGTTTTTCTGGGCCTTCACAGCCATCAGTTTTCTCCTAAGGCTCAAAATATGCTGCAATCTAACATACTGTAAAACTAAAGATGATCCAAATTTAGAAAACTGTAAGCTTTTGTGGGGGGAGAAGAACGATACAGCAATTTTTAGTTTGTACTTGTTTTTTGTAGCTTTGAGTTACAGAAATAATAGCAGTGTTTAAAGGCGTCAGCAAGGGGCCATATTAAGAAGAATGCCTTTCATGGCTGTGAACACACTGTCCATGTAGTGTTGTGTATGATTCATTTGGATGCACCATGTGGGACTTTTTTTTTCTTATTATATTTGGTGCAGTTTGCAACAGTTCTTTGTGCCACAGAAATCCACGTATTTCCTTTTCCAGAAGCCTAATTTCTGCGGACCTCTAATAGCGAGTTGAAACAGACCAGGCTGATCTGACTGACGTTAATTTGAGCTTTCTTTGCTCATTTCTTACATTGCAATAGTTCAGCACAACACCACCAAACACACCAAACAATGCCTTTCCTTTCTTCAAAGGAAAATATTGCTTTCCCCTCCAAAGGGATGAATCTCCAGTATTCATACTCTTGAGAACAAAAATCAGAATGGAAGCAAATATTGGCCTCATTTTCACTTGTAATATTTGCAAGTCTCCAGAATTCATACTGATGTCTTAGCAGACCTTCCCACTCAAGCTGATGCAAAAATCATAGAATCATAGAATGTTTTGTGTTGGAAGAGACTGTAAAGGTTGCCTAGTTCCAGCCCACCTGCATGGGCAGGGGCTTCTCCCAGAAGATCAGGTTGTTCAAAGCCCCGCCTAACCTGGCCTTCATTACTCCCAGGAATGAGGCATCTACAGCTTATCTGGCCAACCTTTCCAGTGTCTCACCAACCTCACAATAAATAATTTCTTCCTAGTGTCTAACCTAAATCTACCCTCAAGCCTACCTAGGTCTCAAGCCTCAGTATTTTCTGAAGACTTTTTGAGATATGTGTGAGTGCCACTGCACCAACCTGATCCTGTCTATACCTCTCCTCCTGATACCTGAACTTGAAGTCAATATGCAGATTGTCCAACACATGGGATGAGCTGTATCACTCTGAAGACATCATCATGCCATTAAGACAATGATGTCCTGACCATGACAATCCAGGACAGCAGTCAATTACTATAATGCTGAGCTATTGTTTGTATAGATCATTTGAAGATGAGCAAAGTGAGGAATATAAATTTGACAAAGAGGCAAAAAAAGGGAAAAAAGTAAATCATCATTGCAAATTCTTGCAGTAGAAGATTTCCAAGCCAGCAAATCGTTCATCTTAGAATCCAGAGATTCTGCCAAACCAGCTGTAAAAAGCAAAACAGAGGAGTTGCCCTGACAGATGTTTAGCAATTGCAACAGCATGTATAGTATAAATATTTGAGTAGCATAAAATACAGTAGGGATATCACTTATGGACCAAAGATTCTTCTACTTCAGTATTTCCTCATGGCTAGGATACTGACATCTGTGCTTCAGCTAAATATATTGTCCTTTTTTTGATAGATAAGAGAAGAAAGCCATGTGAAAAATACATAAATAGAAATATTTCATTTTTTTTTTTCTCTGAAAGTTAAAATTTGTGGGGTTTTTTAATGTACAGTAGTATATTGCAAAAGGAATCATCAGTTAAGAAGCAAGGGGTCAGAAATGTTTTGCTTTCCCTGTTTGAAATAGCAAAAGATTAAAAATTCTCCATCCCTATTTGAATAATAAAGCTCTGTGATATTTGACAATTGTCCAAGAAATTCAGAATGAAAATCCATGACAAATTTATTGTTATGAAGAATAAACTGAAAAAAGTGACGGATGACTCTTCTATTAGGATCTGGGATAAAAGAAGTGAAGAAGAACACAGAATAGCTCCTAGCAGTGCTGGCAATAACATCTCCTTGACTCATGATGCCTGAAGGGGACCCTTGTGTTATATGGTGAGCTTTGTAGAGGTTCACCCCTCCCATATGCAGGGTCTTACCAGCTGAACTCAAACTGTGAGTGGAGGTCTTGATCTGAGACTTATAAAGTCAGGAAGCTGATTTGAGATGTCCACTCCAAGTAACCAAGCTCTTCCCATGAAGGGTGGGCAATACTGAATTTTGCTGTCTCCTGGACAAGGACAAAGTAACTTGTTTTTTCTGACTGTGCTGTGGAGGTGAAGAGTTTTGATAAGAAATGAGATGCTTTTCTTAACAATGCCAGATAGGCAGGTGATGTGGCCAGGACCCTAGAGAACTGCCTGTGCCTAAAACCTGCCTTGAGATGCCTAAATTAGAAGCTTAGTCACACATCCTGCCAATTTAATCATCATAGAAAGAAAGACGCCTCCAGAGAATGGTATAAATCTTAGTGCAAGCACATCCTAAAAATAGTTGTGAGCAAGCCTCACCTGAGACTGCTGTTTGCAAGAGTGGCTTTCCTGAACTGGACAAACCTAGTAAAGAATTTCAGAACACATGATAAGAAATTACTGCATATGCTGGGAACAAGGTAATATCTTCATCAGAAGAAAAATCAAAACTCACACACATTTTTCTGCCTAAAGTAAATACACAAATACATAATAATTAAGAAATTTGTATAAAAAGTAACAACACAGAATAACACATAGAATAAGTGCAAAGAAACCCAAACCCAAATATGCAGAGAAGAACAAAGAAATAATAATTTACTTTATTTTGAATTTAAGAAGTAATGTAGTACGACAGCTGTACCTTAAGTGGGTGGACACCAGAGAATAACAAGTATATACATCTGTGATACATGTGTATGTGTGTGAACTTGCAATCAGTTTTCCCTACCCCCTCAAAAGATAACAGAGCAGTGAGATAACTTTGAATAGAAAAACATAGCTAAAGGAAGGCAGAATCTAATTGTACATGTAGCTGAAGAACCTTGAAAGGTTATTGTCATATTTCAGATACCATTTCTACAAGCAGGGATTCTTTGCAGTCATAGGCTTTTGAGTTTCAAGATAAAGTTTGGATGTATTTTTCTTATTACAGCATTCAGATTTTAGCACTTTTTTTTTTTTTTAAATGTATATATATATATGAATATATTTTTTTCATGCTGGCAGTGGTGGTGGCCAACATGCCAAGGTACATAAAAGGTAATGACAGCAAGATGCAAAGACCCTCAGTTAATCAGCAGTTTCATGCACATGATTTTTGTGTTCTTGCAGCATTTCCAACTTGCTTCTCCTGTTTCCAGCCTTGGATTTCTTTTTGCATTATGGCAATTAATAAGCCACTGTCAATCAATTACCTCTGTACAGCTTCAAAAGTAATGTTTTAAATTAGGAGAGGGAAATAGAGAAGGTATAAATAGCAACTGGTAGCACAACTGTGGTGTTGTGAAGGTCCTGCTAATACAGAGAATCATTTTTCTTTCTCAGCTGAGAGAAACCACTGCTATGGTTTCATTTTGAGGGAGATTGTCACATCTGTGACTGCCAATAATACAGGAAGTTTCTTAATGCTTATACGGACTTCATAGTATCCAGAGAGTTGAGAAGAGAAAAAATTGCCTTGACAATTGACCTATCTGAATTTGTTTACACCTTCCTATGTCCAGTTTGAATGCAGCTAAGCTACTCATCTAATAGCTCTGTCTTATTGTCAATACGTAGTTAAAGAGACAATTTTAATTCTGTATACATACATACCTCCTACACTTCTCTTTTACATATAGAGATCTTGTAAATTTCTCTTAAATGGTTTATAAATACTTGAGATTATAACACCTGAAGGAACTGACTGAAGCTGTCAGGAGCTGTCCTAGTTATGGTGTATTTTGTTCCTGAGCTTGCAGCAGGGTTGCAAAAGCTCTTTGAATCCCAGGATAAGTGAGGAAACCTTAGAAAGTCAGAAAAAAAAAAGAATGCCAGCTTGCTTTCCCTTCAAATCCCCCTCACTTCAAGAACAGAGATATTGATGCCAAAGTTTAATCTTTTTTCACCCATTTTTACCTGGGACAATCCACTCTATAGAGGTCTTCTGCCCCTAGGGAGAGAGGAGGAGATTAAACGAGAGTGAGTCCAGAGAAGGGCTACAAAGATGGTCAGAGGGCTGGAGCAGCTCTCCTAGGAAGGCAGGCTGAGAGAGTTGGGGCTGTTCAGCCTGGAAAAGAGAAGGCTCCGGGGTGACCTCGTAGCAGCCTTGCAGTGCCTGAAGGGGGTCCCCAGGAAAGAAGGGGAGGAGCTTTTTACAAGGGCTTGTAGTGAGAGGACAAGGGGTAACGAATTAAAACTGGAAGAGGGGAGATTTAGGTTAGACTGTAGCAAGAAGTTCTTTAGTGTGAGGGTGGTGAGACACTGGTACAGGTTTCCCAGGGAAGTTGTGGAAGCCCCATCCCTGGAAGTGTTCAAGGCCAGGTTGGATGGGGCTCTGAATAACCTGCTCTAGTGGGACATGTCCCTGCCCATGTAGGGGGGTTAGAACTAGGCAATCTTTAAGGTCCCTTGCAACTCAAACCACTCTATGATTCTGTGATATGGTTCTATTATATGAAGGACAGCATAATTGCTATCATATCATCAGATAGGTCAAACATCACACTCACAAAGCAATCTCAGCTGCTAGAAGGAACTTAAGGGAAGAAGAGTATGGTATGAGCTAAAGGGTCTTTAGGATGATGTTGTTTCAGGCTGACTAGAATAGAAATCAGTAACACAGGGCAGAAAAAAAAATCTCCTGAATTGTTAAATCCAGTCCTCTGCTATTCCAGGTAACGGTGTCATATAGTTATCTTCAGAAATGTAAGACTGTCTATCTGATTTTTCTTAATAGTTTTCAGTCAGAAGATAAACCAGAAAATCTGAGAGTTGATGTTCTTAAAAAGGCAATGACCTTCATTGCTAATCTGAAAATGGAAAACAACAGGACTGCTAAATGCAGAGGAAAGTAAGCTACACCATGTGGAAAACGTGAAAGAAAGCAGAAGGTTTTGATGAACCTTATGCAACTCCAGCAGCTCCGTTATTTGCTTTGTCTTTAGTTACAGCTGCTGTATACAAGGGATGTGTCTGACCTGCAGAAGGATGTATTTAAATACTTGTGGACAGAAGAACCGTGAGCATTTTTCACAGAGCTATCTCAATTAAACCTCAAGTCACATCTCTGAAACTGCCTGAAGAAAAGCAAATGCCTCCCTGCAAACAGAAACAACACCAACTGAAGTCATTATTACTTCAGTACACACTGGTTTTGAACATAACTCCTTCTGGAGGGATTTTCTTCACCGCAGAGTTCAGGTGATGAACTCTGTTAAACTTGACTAAGCCTGTAAGTGTAAATCCTTTCTGAAGTTTAGTAGGCAGGAAAGATGAGAACTATTCTATCCCCAACCTGACAGGATTTTCATCATCTCTGGATTAGTTCCTCTGTTTGCAAAGTGCAGGAAATTATATTAATGTTGAGTTAAATCTAGACTTGATCTTCCAGATCTTTTCCCCATTTGTGGTAAGAACTCTCTTCTGTGCCTGATGTCGGTGTGCTTGTCATTTGGTTTCTCTGGCAGGAGCAGTGTCACAGAGGGCACCATCTGAAATCTCAGAGGACTGGATCTCTGATCTGTCAAATCAGCTGCTAAGGTTTTCTGCAGAGAACAGCCTGCTTTCCACTTTTAAGCCCACATTTCCCAGGTGGGAAGCATTTCTTCACAAAAAGTGGGAAGCAGAGAATGTGCATAAGGTGATTTTTCCTGTTTATATTCTTCTGGCTGTTGGTACCAGCAACTGAAAGACCACCCACATTAGAAGCTACTTTTGAAATGCAGTCTTCTGTAGCACTAGATGAACTCCATTTAACCACACGATATGAATAAGCATTCCCTTCAAAACATTTGCTTAATAGTTTCAGGTAGGACCATTTGTATTCTGAATCATGGGATGCAATGAATAATTGTTTCTGATTCACCCACTCCATCTTAAAAGATATTCTTTTGTGTGCTCTGTCAGTTGTGTCCTTTCAACCAAAGTGTCCTAATTTAGTCAGTATTTCCTTGTCAGGAACCTATTCCAAAGCTTTTAGGCAACCATTTCCTATATTCCATCATATTTGACATCCTTTCCTGTTATTTTCAAGATGAAGTGACCAAAACTATATACAATGTTCAGGAGGAATTTAGTAGATTTATTTTTTTTTTCTCAGTTCTCTCTATAATAATTCCTAATATCCTATTTTCCTATTTTTTTAGGAATGTATCTCAAATGATTGCTAGATTTCTCTGATTAGCAATAGGAACTTACTAGAGTTCATAATTGTTTATTTGTAATTACAATTACAGAGAAACCATTTCAGCCTATGTGCATTATTAACAACTCCTCTAGCATTCATGTATATCCCTCCCAATCATGGCCTTCTTTTTTGTTTAAACCAAATTCTCTACATGGCTTAAGACATGGATTAAAATGCCAGCTGTACATTATGTATGGACAAATCCATTCATTCTATAGTAAGGTTATAAGGTAGGATCATCTAAATGCAAATACTTCTCCAGTATTATCAGGTAATTCCCCAGAGAAAGTAAGATGAATTTTCCAGTCCTTGAAAAAACAGTCTAGAACATGTTAATACACAGAATCAAGGCCTAATCCCTCAGACTCTCATTTGCTAATGCAGAAAATAAAGGGGACACAGTTATTAGACAGAACGTTGCAATAAGCATCTGTGCAATGAACTGAATGCTTAGATTTGTGTGTCAAATGCAGATCCTGCAATTTAAAAAGCCAACCCATTAAAGGATACTTTAAGCTGCCCCAGTAGCTCTTGTTACTGCCTGTGAACCACTTTGCTCTATCCAAATCGGTCCAGTTCATGAGCAGATACTGAACTGCAGTGTTTGTGTCCCAAAGTGCTTCCTGCAGGAATGTGATCAATAAGAGGTTGATATTGCCAGACCTATGGTAGCTGCTCATCTTAAGAAGCTGTTTCACAGCATGCAGGTGGATGGTGTAAGCAGCATGAAGAATCATACAACAAAACATGGTGAACAGAAATCCACAGAAAAAAAAAACGATCAGAAAATGTGACATTTCATAACCTGTAAAAATTAAAGATTAGTTAACCACTCTAAAAATAAAATGGGAGGACCTTTTAACATTTGAACTATCCTGCTTCTCCAAATCCATGTCCATACTGTACAGTGTTACTGTTCTCAACCCTATTTTCTCTACTGAGTTTTTCTACTTGTTGGGGAACATGAGTATATACATTTATTTCCTTATATTTTTGCAGTTCTTCTGTGGCATCTCATGCTAAAAATGGGTTGGATGATGTCTAGCAAAACTTAACATATTCTGGCAAAGAGAAAGTCTGTTACTAGGGTCCACTCTACCTAGTATCTAGTAGATTTAATTTTTTTCTGTTTAAGGTGCAAATTATATAAAAGCACTCACTGTTAATAACCTGACTAATGTGAGGCTGGAAGAGTAAATGAAACATATGTAGGGATCTGAAAATCAAAACCTGGCCCAATCAAAACCAGAAAATCATTAGACCATAAAAATATATCAAAATAAACACATACATTTATTTCACTTGAAATTTCACCACTGCAGTATTTAACCTTAAATTTGTAGTATGTAAAGATTATTTCCTTGGCATATAAAGATATTTTTCTTGGATGTAGCTCATACTATTTATGTTCATCCACGAAATATTTGTCTGTGATTCTGTGATTCAAGCCCGTGAGGGGATAACAAGCTGATGTTATTGCAGGTGCATCAGTGAAGCTGATACTAAACCTGCATTTCTGTCACCCCCAGAAAGAAGAGCAGGGTATCAGTCTGGCACATCAGGACAAGGTTTAGAGGCATTTATGGGGCAGTAGATGCTGTCAGATACCTGCCATGGCATTTATAAGGATTCAGGCATTAACACCCTGACTTTGAGAAAGGATTTAGGCATATCTGAAAATCTCAGTGGGTCCCTGTCTCTGCACCTTTAAACCTTTAAAATGCAGCTCATGATCTGTGTGTTTCTTCCCTACCTGTGTGCTGGGGGTGATAACAGCTCCCCATCTCAGAAGAAGGGCTTTAAACTGGCCTTTTCACTCCTTAAGCTGCATGAACAGTGGAGCATGACATTGCAATACAGTATCAGCTGTTACATGTGTCTGACTACAGCAGGATTTTCTCAAGGTTTCTTTACTGAGATTTGTGAGCAATCACTGACATTTGATTGAAGCTGAGACTGTGAACTTTGTGAAGTTTTTCACAATATAAAATAACATTTTCCTTTGTATTTTATGTAAATAAATCCACATATCTTCTAGCAGCTAAGCACAATTCCCCTTATGAAAACATTGTTTAACATGGAAACAAGAACTGTGCCCTTTTTATGCCCCAGAAACTTGCACTATTCTTCTTCTCACTAGATGGAGGTCCAGTGCCATGAAAATGGTAGCTTTCTTGATTCTTCTGTTATGTGGCAAGGCTGAAATGATTGCCACGGTGATCTAGACAAAACTCTACAGTGTATCTGTGTTCTCAATAAAGGACACAGATAAAGGAATGCATATTTATAGATCTGTTAAAGCCTATACCCTCTGGTAATAAAACATTTAGAAAAGAAAATGTAAAAAATGCCATAAAGTTTTAAAGATTTAGGTGCAGATGTTTAAATGCAATGAAGGTTTTATAAAATTCAGTTTACTGAATGAATTTATTTTGCCAGGAGCAGAGCTATTAAATAAATCACATCTGCCTGGCTGATGCTGCATTAATCCTGATAGTAAATTGCTGTAACTAATATGTTTTAATTAGGGAGAGTAAGGGCTGTCATTTATACTGCTTTTCTTTTTTTTTTTTTTTAGTAATCGTCCTGCAGTGCTAGTGCAGTTAAGACTCATCAGTCCTGATACAGGAGCTAAAGGATCTAAGACCCTTTTTGAGCCATTCTTTCCAATTGCATGAGTCCTGTTTAACCTCCTCTGATCGTCCAGTGGCTTTGTGTTTCAGTTCCCAGAAAGTTCCCTTTGTCCTATTGTCATGTTAGACTCCTCTGAGAACCACTTCATAGACATAAAATTTAAAAATATAGTAAAGAATCAAGCAAATAGGAAATGAGCTGGAATTGTTACAGTTCGCAAGCCAATGTGCTGTAATTGTGGATGGGTCAGTGCTTTAGGTGATGGAAGGAAGGGGTCCCATTTCTCCCTGTCCTCTGGACTTCCTTTAATGCTAGATTAGATCATTTCAGCTCAAGCACACCAAGGATGTTAAGGCCTAAAGTGTCATTTAGGTCTAGAATTTAAGCAGTTAAGTTGAAAATCTAGATCCTGAAGATCAGATGGTTCTTAACCTGGCAGTGACTGTGAAGTCTTACAAAATCCTTCACGTCTCCAGCTCTGTGTCCTGGCAGCACCTTCCTGGTGATTGCTGGATGGAACACACAGAGTTCATGTCCAGACATTCAAAGATTTAAAAAATGTGCGGTCCTTCATTAATTTGTTTAATGATTCTGCATATTCTTAATGTTTTAAAGATGTTTCAATCATCTCATCCCTACAGAGTGTGCTGGTTGTTGTGGATTTCCCTGTGAATTCCCTAACTACAATGGGACTTTGATACGTAAACATAGGTGCCTAGTGCCACTGGAGATGCCCTTGGTTACCAAGTCATCAATGTGGAACGGGTAGATAAGACACAGTACATCAGGAGATGTGTGTCTTCCTGGATTGGCATCTGGAGCCAAGATAGGATACCCTAAATCGTCTAAATATGCACTGTTGCCAATGTTTGAGCATCTAAATTGCTCTTCTTTGCTTAATAAAGAAAATAATAGACCTCTAGAAGAATCCTGTATTCTGCTTAGGAGCCTGGCATCTGAAAATGTACTGCAGAAGTGCTAAATGTTTTTTTAGTAATTTCCTTTGATGGAGGTAATTACCTGAAGTGTAAACTAGGGACCTCCATACTTCACAGAGGTGAAAATAAATAACTAGCAGTTTATGAGGTGCTGAGCTACCAAGGTAATATTAGTTGAGTAAATATTACCATCAAAACAACCTGGGGAAGAAGCTTCAGATCTCTATCCAGAACGTTTCAGCCCCACTGAATCCCATGGGGCTTGGAGCAGACTCAGCTCTCACTGCAGGATCAGGGCTCAAGTTATGGTAAAATTAATTTGCTTTGGAAATTAGTGAACATCCCATTTTGCTGAATTTGGGATGGGTAAAAAACCATCCAGTAATAAAAAGGAACATGGATGCTTCAATTTATAATCCATTAAAACCTGAATTCCTAAAACCCAAAGATAGTTATATACTTTTTGCATTGATCCCTCTGCCAAGTCCCGTCCTCCCGTTATTTTTGATGCTGGCTGATTTTAAAAAGTACTCAAATATGCTTTCCTACTAGTGTAATGGAAAGAAATATAAGGATAAAGGAGAAATTTATGACTCCTCTGAGGGAGGCACAGCTCAGTCATTCTAATCCTCTTTTGTAGCAACCTCCTGGCTAATAAGGCGTGCACAGAACAGGTTGGCCTATCCACATGGACAGAGCTCCAGGTGAGTCACAGCCACTGATTCCTCTTTTCAGTGGGTGTCTGATAAGTGCGTGTGGACAAAGCTGGGGGTGAGAAGCTGGACAGGGGTAAGAAACAATATAAATTCATGTTTTTGGGCCTCTTCTGTTTCCTTGCTCATGAATCGTTTCAGTTTTGTTCCTGCTTCTGCCAATTACTCTCATATTTACACAGACATTTTCTCTCTCGCTGATACTATATTTAATTATAAACAGTGTATATTGTCCGTGATTTAAAATGTAATTCTACTTTCAAAAATGCAGGTCACACAGGAGCTACTTGACTAGGAAAACAGGCTTAGAATTTTTCTAGGTAATAACACAGTTACTGCAATATAAATTATCTTTGGCCTGGCATACACCACACATATGCCTATAAGAGAGAAAACTTCTGAAGTATTTCAGCAACAGTCAAATTATCTTAGTTTTTATAACCCATTTCCAGTTGTTGAGATTATATTTTTCAAAGTTGTGCTGAACCCATTATATCTTTTTCCAGATTAATATTTTATTCCACAAATATGAATGATAACATTCTCTTTATTAAATAGTCAATCTTGCCAGTTATTAATTCTAAAAGAATTAAAATGTATTAAAAGCAAAGTCCTCATTGTTTTGACTCTGCTTAACAAATCACTTGCTCAAATATGAGAACTATTAAGTGGGATAGCATGTTATTTGGATTAATATTAAAAGAATCACCTTAAACAAACAAACAAATAAAATTCTGCACAGTGGAGCAAATGCTGATGACTCAAAACATGAGGTTAGAGGGTTATTAATTTTAAAGATAAATTTTCAAAATCCCTTTAGAATATACAACAAATCTTAGCTCTCTGAAAATTGTTAGAATTATCCCAAAATTCAGATAAAGTGTATGGTAAAAAATGGGAATTATTTCATCAAAGGCCATCTGAGATAAGTGCAGCCACTTCTACAAAACTTTCTCTATAAAAAATGTTAATAACCTTAAAGGGCTTTTTGTTGACACAAGAGGGAATGTACAGGACCCATGCGGAGCTTATATCACCATTTCCTGCAGAGATCTGAAACCCAACCAAAAACTCTAGAACCTAGCTCATATTGCTGAAAAGCAGTTGGACTTTATTTCTGTTTTGTTTTGTTTTAAGTATGGTGGAGTTCACCAGAAGATTATGAAGCTAGAGGGAACTGCCAGAACAGTGAGTGGAATCCAGTGCTGAAACCCAAACAGCAATAATGGAGAAAACAGAGACGTTTTCCTTCAGATGCTTTAATTTTTTGGCATTCTCTGTCACATTCAATGGAAATCTGGGATTTGGTCCCTCATCCCAGGCAGAGCTGGAGTACCCCTTAGCACACTCTTTGACAGGCTATATTATCTTAATTAAACACAGGATATTTAGGTGTATAAAAGAACAAAAGAAGAAGAAAATATTGGGAACTTAGCATATTAAAGTTGTTATGCAATCAAGTAACACTCCATATCCTGTTCTTCTTCAAACATCTGCCAGGGAAATGGTAAAGCTGGAAAAACAGAAAGACTCAGCATTCAGGTCTCCCTTGTGCTTTATGTAGTGCTGTGAGAGCTACAGTGAAAAACTATCAAACACTTCACTAAAAAAATAAGAATTTCTATGATTTACATTAAAGGAATGTTTTCATTATACATTGTTATACTGCTTTCTACCCTTCTTCAGTTCACTTTAGGCCAGAAAGGTTTAGTTTTCTCCGTTGACACAGAAAGGGGAGCTGGCCTGTCGATGGATGTGCAAGGTGAATCTCCAGGGGAGGAATGCAAGTGTGTTGAGTAACATAGTTTTACTTTATTTGTCATAAGTATAAAGGCTTATGATACCAAAGGACTGCAGTAAAGTTGTGTAAAGACAGAGTATGAGTAATAAAAGAAATAGAAAAAAGAGCTGGGTATATACTGAGCCCCTCTGTTTCCCCAGTTGCTATAGCAATGTTTGGCACCTTTGTTAGTTATTCCAGCAAGCTCCCTCCAACTATGTCCCTGGGAGATCTGTCAGCTCAGGAAGACTCAGAACAACGAGACAGACCTCATTAGTTTTGAGCATTAGCTACAATACCTAGCACAGGCACAGGTAATCAGCATACCAGCATAGAGAGGAATTCCAGGATGCTTTTAATGAGGCCACCCAGCCTGGATATTGGATTGATCTTCAGCCATTCAAAGGCAGCTGCTTGTAAGGTGGGTGACCATACTGAACCGGCCATCCCAATCACATCTGTTTAAGCCTAGACTAAACCAGCTCAGAGACTTCTACAACTCTGGGGGAGCTGCACTCATATGCAGAGGAGCACCAAAAAAATGTCCTTTTTGCTACCAAATCAAGGCTTTGGACTATTTTTGCTCTGAGAAGTGCAACTTCCAGAGGACCTAAAGAGGAGCAGCCCTTTGCAGGTGTTGGTCCTGTCCTTTTGTTTTTTCTACTGTCAACTAAACTGTCAGTGTTTCTCCCCTGTTCTGGGAGGGATGAGAAAGAAGTGGCACACAGTACTGCCACTATTCTCCATTTTTCCACCTGGCTTGTCATATAGATGTTTTTCTTGATAACCAAGATTTTGGCTGACTCCATAAGAGTATCAGGTATTTTACAAAAGACAAGGAATGTTTCAGTTTGTGTGTGCTTAGAGAATCATCCTTCCAGCTTGAGTCAAACTGCTGGAGACTTTGAAAAGTGAATACTAAGAAAAAACTACAGTTGTAACATAAAAAGATCTTTCAGTTGTTGCTGTTGTTTTAAACTTTTTTTTTTTTTAACCTCATTACTAAGGTCTTGCAATTTTGGCCTCTCTGCCATTGGCCATTGGCCTACTTTTTTATTTTTTAAAGTTCCTTGGCAAGACTACAGGAAGATCTGAGTGGGAAAAGGAATTTTGCAACCTCTGGTGTCAGAGTTGGCTGCACCTCTCTCCTTCCCCAAAATACTTTCACTCCCTTCTAATATTTTGTAATGTGTGTACACAGATCTGCCTGGAGTCCTAGTAAATCTCTTGAGTGCTGTATTTATAATAATTACACTGTAACTCTGAATGAATTAACACTGCACATGTGAACAGGTGAGAATCTGTGGATTCACAAATGATAATTTGCAAATAGGTCTTTTTTGTTCTTGAGAAGCATGTCCTCAGTGAGTGGGAAAGCTACAAATTTGGTAATTTTTTGTTTGCTTTGGGTTTCTCCATGGAGTCCCTAACCAAAGGTTTAGCGGGAAGTTGAACTGAAACCAGAGATTTCAGGTAGGACTTTTGTTCCTTCCCAAGTGTGGTTATTGGTAACTCTGTGCACAGGGAACTGTTTTTAAGAATGCAAGTTAGAAGTGAGTTGTTGATTATAAACTTTGTCAGGAACCATGACAATTCCTAAGATTTCAGGAATGCAAAACTGACTTTAACTTGGACCTGTCCACTTGGATCTCTCTATTTTGGATCTGGATTATGTTGTGATGGCCTTTTTCTCATGCACTTTTGCTCATAAGGCGTAGTCTGTCGAGGGATTAATACAAGCAAGAGCTTATGAAGTCTAATTTAAATAAGTTTTTCTTTTACTTGCAATCATTTCAGGTGGATATAGCTGTCTGATGACCAAGGGTGTGTTAGCATTGGTAAAAGGAAAAAAAATCAGGTTGTCCCTTCTGGAGATGCAGCACAGACTTTAAAGTCTAGTTAGATGGGACACCACAAAGCATATGATCAATGAACGAAGACTATTAGGAAGGAAACTAAATAAGAAGTCACATGGAAGTAGCTTTCTTCAGTTACAAATAAAGTTGTAAAATTAAGGGAATCTTACTAGCTATGTAAGAGAGGAGAGGGAGTAAGAAACATTTTATAAGATAAAGCATTGGAGAGTGAACTGTAGTCCTGACTGCTCCAGATCAGCATTTCTTAACGTGCTAGTTGCAAGAAACAACAAGAACCAGTGAGGTACAAACCACCTCTTGTCTTCCTAGGCAGCACTTATAAATAGAGATGGGAAAGGTTTCTTGGCTGACTGGAAGGAACTCATGTCTTGGAAGAAACAAATCAAGTCCCACTGAATGCTTCAAGTTAGTGAAGCAGCAGAGATGTTCTAACCAAACAGCTTTATTTTGTACTCTGTGGGTTTTGCATCTCTCTTGCAAAATGGGTATCTCTCTGTTTTGATGAGGGCATAATCCTGCAGAAAGAGAGGGTAAATCAGTTAAGACCAAAGGGTCTTGCTGGGGTGGAACAGGCTTATGGTGTTCTAGAAAAACGGGGCAACTACCACATACTTAGGGGGACCTTGTCAGTTATTTTGCATATTTTAAGTTAAAAACCCTGTGAGAAGACACATCAGCTTGAAAACTCCTGCCACACTGGAAGAAAACTGGAGGCATAATAATTATAGAATCCCTAGAAAGCTGGTGGCAGAAAAAGACTTGTTTCGTTGCCCAAACGAATAGTGTTTGGATAGGATGGAAATGTGCAAAGATTATATTATCCCACTCCAGAGTTAGAATCCAGTTAAGAAACTGGGAAAGCACTTACTGGCAGGAACATGCCTTCTCATGTACAAAATGCATGAAGAATTATTTTTCATTTTAGTTCAGATGGATTTGAAATACATTTTTATGATTGCATTTTGTTGCATCTATAATTAGAACCTATATAATAGAACTCCTGTGCTTAAATTAGAAGGAATATCATTGTTTGTTAAAAGGTACAACTTTCTGATCAAGTGGCCTAAAATGGTTTTCAATTCTTTTAATCTGAACTGAATATCAATTGCCTCTCTAAGTCTTGCCTGAAGCTTGTTTATCCTTATTTTGCACGTTTTCTCCTTGAATATATTACCTTCTCTTCTTAGCTTTCATACTTTTTCTTAATTTTCAGGTAATAGTCACCATTTTTCAATTGTTGTTATTCTTCTTTTGTTACTACTACTAGCTTTTTTGTTTTGCTTTGTGTTGCTTTCCTGCATGACAGAAACCACTTAATTGTATCAGACTTTGAAGGGCAAAAACATGGACCTCAGATTTTATAATAAATATATTACTGCACTGCAGCCATTTTTTTCTTACTCTGTCTTCTTTTCTTCTTGATGAGAATGCCAGATCTCTAGATGATAATTGTGAGTTTGTCCTATTGGATCTAGAAAGGGCCTTTCCTACTGTGTTACCAATAAACTAGCAGATCTCAGAGCATGTCCCATTGCCTTCTTTAGTGCTTTGCTGCTTTTCTTCACAGACACCTAGTCTATTGCCTTCATGAGAGAGTAACTCGACTTACAGTCCTAGTAATCAGAGGATTAACCACAAGAGGCTTTAAAAATTATTTTGGTGATTATGTAATCCAGCCTTTCCTTTAGTGAATACTCATGGCCACTTAGAACCCATTTTTCTTATCTACTTTTTCATTATATTGCTTTGTTTTTTCTAATTGTATATACTTGGTGTTAGTTTCATCATCCTCCAGGTCTCATGTTTATTCCTCTGCAGCTTTACATGGGATACAGTGATGACTCCAAGCTGGGATGACTCAAGCAGTATGATCCAACCAGACAATGGGATTTTTCTTTTGCTTTAGTAGCACATGCGTTTGTTTACTCAATACAACATAGACTGCACTGAACCAAAACCTAATTAGTTGCTCTTCCAGGACAAAAAACTATGATAAGAGAGGAATGGAGAACATCTGGTTCTGTCAGCTATGACAGTCCTCAGACTTACAAAGGTAAGATTGTTGTGACTGGCTTATTTCCACTAGGGGAGTAAATACTTGAACAAGCATGGATCTTTCACTGAGGTTATCTTATCTAATAATACTGTAGGTAAGACAAGCTTATTTGGTGGTAGGTCAGCTTGAAGCAAAATCCCTTCCAATGTAATTATATAAACAGATTTCTCTTCACAGAATTTGTCCTATGTCAAAGACTTTAAAAAATGAAAACATTTTCTTAGCACAAATGTATTTACTTATATAGGCATATATTAGTATGTACTATATACTATAGTTTGTTGTTGTTGTTGTTGTTCATACAGTCCTAAAATGCATTGTATTTTGGTGTGCCCAAGACCTTAAAAATCATTGAGTCCTACTGTTAACCTAACACTGACAAGTCCTTAACCAAACCTTATCCCTAACTACTGTATCTATGAGTCTTAAATAGCTCCAGGGATGATGACTCCCCCACTGCCCTGGGCAGCCTGTACCAATGCTTGATAACCCTTTCAGTGAAGAAATGCTCCCTAACATCCAATCTAAACCTCCCCTGGTGCAGCTCGAGGCAGTTACCTCTTGTCCTGTCACTTGTAACTTCATTGAACAGCCCGATCCCCACCTCTTTACAACCCACTCAAAGGTAGTTGTAGAGAGCACTAAGGTCCCCCCTCAGCCTCCTTCTCACCTTCTACTTTACATAATTTTGCTGCATTTAGATCTTACTGACTTTGTTTGAAAGAGCTGCTATGTTGCAAACTTCTCCTACCTCTCCTCCTCCAACACTCACCACGGCAGCTGCTACTTTGACTTGATTTTTCCATGGATACACATTGTTGCTGTCACCCCCTGCATGGAAAGCTGTCATATGGTACCTAATCAGGTTTGTGATGTTGTGGAGCTTGGAATTAGCCAGAGTGTTACTAGCTGAGAGCCAGCTGTGCTGCATTGGAAAGACAATTTGTCATCTGAGAAATACTCTGACTTTCTGCTCCATCCTAATTTACCATTATCTTGCACATGAGTACTCTTTATTCACCACCCAAAGGAAGACACTGTGCTGAACTTGCTTTGGGTAGGTCTTCCAGAAAGATAGGAAAGAAATGGCTGAACAGAGAACAAATTGTTAAACCTACATCAGCTTTGGTGCAGTAGTGTAGGTAGGTACTGGGCTGGTGTAGAAGATCAGCCTCTGAGACTGGAAGAACTGCAAAGCAAACTTCTTGTGTTGACAAACTGGCTGTCACTGAGATTACCCTGGGGATGACATCTGAGAACATCCAATGCAAACATGCTGCAATGGTCCAAAATGGATTTACTTTGTAGCTTGTGCCCTTCTTCATTCAGTCCTATTGTACTTCTATCCCATTTTGGGTGTTACAAGCAGCCTCCCTACTAAAGTTGAAGCCGTTGGTAATTAATTGTTTCCTCCCATGTGTTTGTGTAACTGATGCCCTACAGTGAAGTTTTATGTGATTCTGCAATGTGACAAATATGTGGAAGTATGCAGAACAACACTTCCAGTTCCTGCACAGTTGCTGTGTCCATAACATCAATAAGGTCAAACTTCTTGCATGCTATAAAATATTCCGATACGACAATAATGTTACAGTTCACTGAGCTTGCTTTAAGTTGACTCTCTGCCTGCTGATCAGATCGTCAAAACCCAAAGAACTGTTTTTTACTTTCTGTAGCAGTAATTTAAGAAAATAAAACGCCATTAAGATTAATGAGGAATGATTAACACTCAAGCGTACAAAAATGAGAAGTCCATGAAGCTGTGATCTTGTACTTAGTTATATGTCCCACGGTTATTTAGGTGGTTTGGAGAAAATAACTAGGGAGGTGTAAACTGGACTTCTTTCAGCTTTCCTAAATAGATCTCTAGCTGACATCCCATTTAGTGGCCAAATACTGTATTCACAAGTAGTGGTAGCATAGCAGTTGTTGAGATTTTCTATTTAAGCCCATATGTGTTTATAATGCCAAGCTTGATTTATATCCTTGGATTTTTTTTTGTATTTAAGAGAAAATATACGTGACAAAGCCTATGAAAAGAACCTCAATCAAATTGTGTTCCTATGTTGGCAGAATAGCTCTTGAGGAGACAGAATGTTCCCAGAAGATGCTAAAACAAACATGCAAACAGAACTCTAAATTAGGACCAAGGCAAGAGTTCAAGTGCTTTATTTTCTTTCTGAGACAGACAGCTTAACTGTTTGCTTCAAAGATACAGATCAAATAAATCCAGAACGTTACATTGCCTTGCTGAATCACTGCCTGAAAGGTTGTTCTAAATATGTTGGAATACAAACTTGAGGTCCCATTCAGGGTAACCTTTTCCCTGTACAGATAATAGACCATGTTAACCCTTATATAACAGTAGAAATAAACCAGAAAAGTTTAAACAAGGTAGAAATAAATGTCCATGTTAATGGGCACCAAGTTGTGTAGCTGCAGCTTTATCGATGGTGTTAAGGAAGTATTTATTATCAAAGAGTGCAAGTGGGGTTTTAGATTATGTTAAACTATTTAGGTATGCAAATTTAGACATGTAAATTTAGATAATGCCAAACTAACTCAGTTAGTTTTGCAGCTCTTGAAAATGCAGTAACTCTACATTATGCAAGCGTGTATGTGTATGCATGCAAGGATTTTGAAGACAAAAACTGTTGATTAAGTTCAGCGTAGAAGCACTTTTCATGGTCTGTTTTAGAGGTTAGAGGGATACTAGCAATTTTGACCCTGTGAGTTTTAATGTACATCTGAACCGAATGGCACCTGACAAGCTTCTCAAACATCTACAGGACCAAAAGGCTTAAAAAAATATTGGAAAGTAGCGCATCAGCCTGTGAGGTCTAATACCATCTACAGAAGAGGTCACAAGACAGCTGCCAGCATGTTCACACTGCCTGTTATGACCAAATGCACATGTAGAATCATTGATCTGAGTCAGACTCAGACTGTATCTGGCACAGAACTGAGAGCAGCTGGGCTGGCTACACAGAAGCCATTTCTCAAAACCTGGGCTTTGTGCACAGCTTTGGTCACGTACTCCTGCCTTTCTCAATGGATTTTCATAAAAGAATCAGCCCCAAGGTGACCTAATTGAATGTCTACAGTGGGAGGCAGCTGCCTCTGAGGGGTATCAGGAATGAGCTGCTGGAGAAAATTATTAATCCTGCCTGTAAGCAGAATGTTGTGTGACATTCATTCATTTGTCAAAGCTTTCCTACAGTAACCAGAGTTTGAGGCACAGCAGAGGATGTAACAGGAAGGTTCTGGAGAATGTTGCTGTCTGAGTGAAAGGTGGCTATGATCAGTGTTGGTGCTTCTTCCACCAAAACCACTGCTGCTTCCAGATCACAGCATGGCCTCTTAGAAGAAATCTCTCTACCTTGACAGGATGCTTTCAGTTTAGTGGTGGCGAGCACAATCAGAAAGATGAACATTCAAATGGAGAGGTAATAATATCTTCAAACCCCAAACATTATCTGTCAATGCTCTCATGCAGAACTTCCAAGTAAGAAAAATGATTTGTTATAGTATGGGACACGTGAAAAGCAAGATTAACATTTTCCCCTATTTTGAAATGAAAAGCAATATTACCAGGGTATTACAATTAATTTGGGTAATTCTTGTAGATGTTTGGATGAATACTCTTTATAGAAAATAATCCTAGTTCTTGTACTTTCTTTTTAAGAACATATAGACTAGTCCCTGTTTATTTTTAAGTAAAGGTTTGCTAGAAAGTTTTGAAACTTCTGAAGGTTTAGATTAATGGTGCACTGCAACCATCAGTACTGCAGCAGTTGTGTTTGACTTGGTCTAGCTGACCAAAAGAAGTAAAGTAATTCTCCCCTCCCCTTCCACCTGCTATTCTGGTAAATCTAAATCAACAAATAGGGAGAAGAGAGCAGCTTAACTGGACATGTAATCTATCAGATTTTTTTTTAGAGTTTCAGTAACTATTATGATTGTACAAACTCTGGGATGAAGGAATCTAAGCTCTGAACACTTTGAGTGTTCCCATGGCAAACTCTGCTGTTGGAAGAACTTACTCTATTTTCTTGTTTGAGATGGATTTGAGGGTGTGCTAATAGTAAATAGGGATTGGGTTTATGTTTGGTTGGTTCGTTTGTTTTGGTTTTTTTGTTGTTTTTTTTTGTTTTTTTTTTTAAGAAAGACATAATTACATTAAATTATTATTTGTTTCATACTCTAGGATATGTCCTTTCCGACTGGCCTTTTGGGCTTCTCTTGCAGGTCTCTATCACGTTTTTGTTTCTGAAAACCTTTGTTCTATCCTTTCTCCCTTAGTTTATTCATTGGATTGTGTAATACTAGTTTGGTTTTTTTTCTGTATGTAGAGGGAAGGAGTTGAAGTTTTTCCGTGCCGTTTTGAGTGTCTTCCTTTCTAGTGACTACACTCATGCTCCAAATGTGGGTCACTTCCAGACCTTGGGCTTCCTCCCCTGCTCAGCCAAACAAAGTAAGAAAAACCTCTCCAGAGCAGCAGGAACCTCTCACTTCACCACACAGCTGTAGAAGTGCTGTCTCACTGTGCAAAGGTCTCCTCAATCCATAGCAAGTGTTGGTAGAGGTTGGTTGGGGTCACAAACTGCTGTCTATGTGCACTGCTGAGAGTTACTTCATGGTTGATTAATTACAGGATGACTCTTGGTTTTGTTTATTTCAGAGTTGTTAAGTGTATTCAATGCAGTAAGTCAGCCACAAAAATCCACCCCCAGCCCCTCAGCCTGCTTAAAAACTCTGACTAGAGAAGATTAATCTTATTTCATACACACACCCCCCACATCCCACCCCCCAGACATTCCTCTGAGGAGCAGAGTTAAGAAAAAGAAAGCTCTCACAACAGACTGAAATGTTTTAGCAATCTCATAATTTCAAAGGAAAACAAATCATGTTTATAAGGTGTATTGTTTTTTTCTGTGGGCATGATTTGCATGATATGCACTTTTCTGCACTTAGAATTAATTAATTGCATGTTTGTGTCTGAAACAGCGTTGATACTGAATGTGACACCACTGTGTTTCATATGTTTTCCCTCAGTCCCTGAAGCATGAGGTGCACATACATTTCCCTCAAAGCAATGAGGATCATAAAATTGCTAACAGACATGGAGACTGTGCTGATTGGAAGGGCTGTCCAGAAGTTGTCCACTGCAACATCCTGCTCAGAGTGGTGTGAGGTAGATCAGATTCCACAGGGTCATGCCCAGTTGAGCTCTGAGCACCACTAGGGATAGAGGCTCCACAGCTCCTCAGGGGAAGCCTGTGCTGGGGTTTGACCATCTTCATGCTAAAGAAACAAACAAACAAAATTCCTTTGAGGACTCTGAGTTTCCCTCTTTGCAACATGTCCACTGCTACTGTGCACTTGAGGAGGGTCTGGCTCAATCTCCTGTACGTCCTCCTTTTTGTGACTGTAGAAAGCAGTAACATCTCTTGGCTGTCTCTGCCAGGTTGAACAAACTCAGCTCCCCCAGCCTCTCCTCACAGGACAAGTGCTCCAGCCCCTACTGCTTGCTGAGCTTGCTCCAGGTTAGAAAGACCTCTCTTGTACTCGGAAGCTCAAGTGGACACTGGACTCTTGATGCAGCATCACCAGTGCTGAAGAGAGAGCAAACTTCATATCCCTTGACTTGCTAGTAGTAGTCATCCTAATGCAGGCCAAGCTCTGCTTGGCCTCCTTCCCTTCAAGGGTATATTGATGGGTCATGGTCAGATTCATGTTCACCAGGACCCCCAGGTCTATTTCGACAAACCCACAGTCTGGACTCCAACCTCTACTAGTGCATGGATTTGTTCTGGTTTAATCTGCATTTCCATTGTTTAATTTTATGTGGTTCCTGTTGGCCCATTTCTCCAGCCCGTGTAGGCTCTTTGAACAGCAACTCAGCTCCCTGGAATATGAAGGAAAATTCCAGGTAAGGAGTTGTGTTTATGAACATAACTCCAATTCCAAATGCATCATTGTCAGAAAAGCCTCCATCTTCTCTCTTATGGTGGCCCTGAGCAAGCATCCTCTAAAAAAAAGATGCTAAACTGATTCATGAGTATTTGCTCCTGATGGTCTTCAGAAACAAGACCAGTCCAGCTAGTCTGTACTGACAGGCCTAATGTAGAAATTTCCTCAACCTTGAGTAGTCCTGGTGACATGGTCACGAGTCTGCAGCTGTTGAGGACAGCCTCAAACTGGATTTTCTCCTTCTCAAGCAGAACACACAAGCAGAGCTTAGGTGTGCTGACAGCCTGCCAGTAAGAGTGCAGCCTCAAAGAGTAGATGCACTTCTAGTCAGCAGCAGTGGGTCCTTACCTCCATGCAAAGCTGGAGCTCCTGGGCTCAGGATGGTTTTATATTTGATTTTGGCATTAAAAATAATGAACGTTACATACTGAGTATTGTTGGTATCTAGGATGAATTAGTGGCTTGCATGACAATTGATAGAGAAATGGGAAAGATTTTTCCTTCACACAATGTCATGGTAAACCTTCAGGCAACTGGAAGTGTTCTGAGTTTATAGGTGGTCTTGGGGTGATGGACCTTCTCTGACCAACTGTCAAGTAACATGTAGCAACACTAAGCAACTCTGTTTCAAGAGAGATGATTTTTAACCCCAGGAAAGTAGAAATGACAAGAGTGTGTCACACTGAAAACTTCTTGTTTCCAAAGAAGCAGCATGTGTTTTGTGATGAACCAATGATGAACTTAATGGGAGTTAGCTGCAGCTGTCTATATGTAAAAGATGAGATCTGTGAAGGTTCCATAGCTGACCTGGCTGATACACGAAGGACAGATTTCTGTGACAGGAGAGAAAACTACTGCACTGCAGGTGATACTTAATCAACTCTAATATGTCATCCTTACAACAGCTTGCTTCAGTGACTTTTGAAATTTTAAAGGATAACAGCAAATGACCTGCATTTCTATTTCTCCATGCTGAAAAATGAGTTTCAGGGCATGCATTATATTCAACTCTACCACAGGGTATGGTATAGCCATTAAACCTGTCAAAGCTGCCTCCTGCCTTTCATGACCTGACAAAACAGGTTTTTTATGTTAATGGTCAATGCACTCTGGAAGACAATGTGTTGTGCAGGACAGCAGGGGGCTGCTGTGGGAGCTTGGTGGGACCAGGTCAAGGTGGGTGCACTCACCTCTGAGCCATCTCTTATGGCTGGCACACAGTGTGACAGATTCAACATGAGGACGAACTTTACTGTGAGGGTTATAGAGCACTGAAACAGGCTCCCCAGAGAGGTCGTGGAGTCTCCTTCTCTGGAGACTTTCAAGACCCATCTGGATGCCTTTCTGAGTGACCTGCCCTAATTGTTTGGTTTTTTTTTTTTTATCCTGATCTGGCAGGAGGGTTGGACTCAATGAACTCTGAAGGTCCCTTCCAACCCTCAATATTCTGTGATTCTGTGACTGCACCCATGGTAGATAATTGGTCATAGACTCATTTGAACACAGTGGAGGATGGATTACAACCAGGTGCATTAAAAGAGGTCCTCCTTACTCGTCCTGCTAACTTCCATGCTTCTATATGCTGTGTAATTGCAGATCTGTGCAAGCCACTTGCATCCTGATGAGCCATCCTAGCATGCAGTGGGGTACGACAGGTTTATTGCTCTCTGGCTGAGATCTTCTGTACATGAACAAAGAATCAGGTTCTTCTAAACTGTGTGGTTGCAAAACCAACTCGCCTGACTTTTTCTGTGTCACTGAGGACTGAGTTTGTAACTGTGAGTGTAGCCATAAGAGCCAAAGCCTCTTTAAAATTTTATCCAATTTCTTCTAGACACAGGACTAAAAAAAAAAAAAAAAGTTGAAGGAATTGCTTTTTGCAGATCCACTGGAACAAAGAAAACTGACTTATTTGTTTATGAAGGCTATGGGACAAGTGAAAAATAAATGCACACGCACACTTACCTATCTCTCCAGTTAACAAGATAAGGAAATCTGTGTGGTAACACAAAATGTTTTCATCGAGTGAAAATAATCTTAGCTAGCCCAAATTATAATGATAGACATCTACACAGACTCTATTATATGTGGCCTAGGTGGTGCAAATATTGAATGTGCTGATAATATATAAATGATTTCTATGGAAAATGCATTTTCAATTGTTGCGGCACTTTAGTGCATTAGCTTGTTACCCAGGAACAGTTGTGGCAATACAATAGACAATAAAAGGAGATATAGAATAGTCATGTAGGATAAGGACTTGGCTTTTTAGAATTTTTTATTATTATTTTTTTCCCACCCCTAGAGATTACTCCTTTTAATACCTGCCTGGTTCATTGTCTTGCTTTAATTTTAATACCATTGCTTGGTCTTTAGATGTAACATCATCTTTCCATCACTCAGCTGCTATATCATTTTAATATAAGTTTTGCCATTAGTACTGATTGATGTATTGCAATTATTTTCCTCTGTTTCACTTGCTCCCTTTCACTTTTCTGTTATTGGGCTTGTCACTCTTAAGACTATGGTCTGCATGTTTAATGTTTGATATTCAGAGGATTTGCATATATACCTTTGGTTTGTTATTACAAGGATTATTCTGATAAATAAAGCTGGCTCAAGTTACAACAGACCTATTTATTTTCTGTCTCATTCTGCTGATTATTACTGGGTTTCTTTCTCTGTTAATAAGCCCTTCTTTCATTGCTTAGACCATACCCATTGCTTGTGGGAAGTTTTCATCCAGCTGTTACTAGTTATATCCACCTTAGCACCCACTAGGGATATTGTTAAGGACAGTCTATTTCTACTTTATCCAATCATCCAACAAGAGTAACAGTAATCCTTCTTAACCCAGCAATTCCTCCCAGAGCAGACTGTCTGAGAGTTACTCTTGACTGTTTCCATTCTATTTTAATTTTAAAATTCCCATCTGACCACATAGAATGAGAAGCAGAAAGAAGATACATTTGAAAGGTTTCCCAGTTGCCTGACAGAAATGAATTGCCAGGGTGCCTATAGGAACATGGTACAAAAGGGGCTCTCAGGTCATTTAATCACAGCTAAACTGCAGCAAACTTGTTCCCATAGCAAGAGACCTCCCACCCCTTGGCACATCATTAGCCTATCCTCTGTCATTGTCTCAAGCCTCTTGGCTTGTCTTTGGCTCAGCAGCATCTCTGTAAATCCACTCTTCTACTGTTTCTCAGGAGATAGATGGCTCCCATCAGGGCCAGTGCTTAAAATCGTAATGTTATTGGTAATATCTATGGATGAGCTAAATTTCTTGCTTCTCAAGATTACTGCTCTGAGAAAATAAAGTGAGTTGCTCAGAATATTACAGCCAATGTTACTGATTAATAACCCTGACTGTGTGCCACGATGCTGAAGCTGTTTGTGTGTTGTTTTTGAAGGGGATCTCTCAGCTGAACCTGTACCATGATGTCCATAGTGCACTCTTGAGAGGAGAGTAGCTAATAATGCCCTTGTGCTGTTGCATGAATGTCCGTGGAAGCAGCCTTTCCTTTGGAAAAACTGCATCCCAAGAAAACTGTGTCTAATTCTTCAGCCTGGTTGATATAGTCACATAGTGACTGTTGTCACCTGCTGCAGCTGGAAATGTATACTTCAGGTTTCCCAGCTGAGCAACATGACTATGTATGATAGAGCTCTTCTTGAATGTTTAAACAAATGAATATTTAATTATGCTATGTAATATGGACATTTATTCAGCAATAAATGGGGCATTATTCTTGATTCCAGAGTGCAGAAATAATCAGTGCTCAGGACAGAACACTTTCCTGAGGAAGTTTAAATCCTTAATCCAAATTGGATAAAGAAGAGAGTTGGCACTAGGTGACCCACTTTCCTGGTGACTCTGCTCACTGTTGAGCTTTCATGTCTAAAAGAGTGGTGATGCACAAATGTCCTTCTGTCAAGACTGTTTGTTTGAAGTATTTGGTAAAGTGCCTAAGTAACTTGGTAGTGACTTTGCCTATAACCTTCCCAGTAATATAGAGTGCCTAAGTAACTTGGTAGATCTTTCACAGTTTTGGATGCCACAAGTGTTGGTTTCCTGCCCTTAATGAACTGGAAGTGAGTAGTGTGACTTTGCCTATAACCTTCCCAGTAATATACAATTTTGGATAATTGAGACAGTCAGTCCAATGGCTGCTGTTAACCCTGACTTTTGATCATGAAGCTTCTCTATACCTCCTAAAAGGAAGCCTATTGTGATTCCTTGGGTCCTTGCAATTGAGGTGGTGCAACGCAGACTTTGAAAACCTAGATAAGGTGGTTGAAAACAAATATTTGTGTCTGGGGCATGATTTTTCCTCACATGCATTGCAGATGGCAGGATATTTAGCAGTCTTCGCCAGTACACTGACTCTCTATTGGATATCATACTTGAAAAGAAAGTGTGTGCTGTTCCGCAAGATGTTATATTCCAGTGTTAGGCAGTAGAAAAGCAGTGGAAGGCAATAAGATGCCTGCCAGCTACCTGGTGCAAGTTTTTGGTAAAGACTGCAAATCCCAGCTTGCTGAATGCTCCCACTGTAAGCTGGTGAGAGTGAAGGGTGGAACAGGGATGTGGCTTTGCTTCCCTCCCACGAGGAAAGAACAGAATTGTTCTGTACCAGCAATGGAGCAGACTATCTAAGCCTCTGGACAAAAGGAAAAGAAGATGGGAATCTTCTTAAGTCTAAATTCCTCTTTAATAGTTCTGGCAGATCTAAGTAACTCTTGTTTAACTAGCAGACTGTAGTTGCAACTGAATTTCCACCCTTGACCATTGCTTTTCTTCACACAGAGTGAATTTAATTTCAGTAGTGAGAAACAATTAGATGCCCATGAAGAGCAGTATCACAACCTTATGTTCTGACCGACTTTTTTCTCTGTAGTCAACAATCCTGAGGTTTGTTTTCTGATGGGAAATCTCCATCTTCCAGAAACAGCTGTGTGGAAATCCCAGGGGGGTCGTTTAGGGGGAGAGAGGCAGCTGGGTCCAGTGCACCTCCCACATCTGTGCCTGACAGCAGCACAGCAATGGGAGGAGCAGCTGAGCCTTAATAAATGCAGAATATAAGTCTCGCTGCATTTCCAAGGTGACACACAAAATGTACAGTGAGCCTGAGTCCACAGCACACATCCCTGCCTCAAAAGGGGAGGAACTTGGTTGGATTCATGTAACTGTAAAGGTTTATGAAGTTTTGCAGTTGGTGACACATTTGCACTGCAGTGGCTGCTGGTCAGGAGGCCACCATGCTGTGCTATCCAGTGGGGCTGGTGGGAAGGGCTGCTTGGGTGCCATGGCCTGCCCTCTGCTCTCTCCTTGGTGTGGGTAGAGGGCAGAAATCCTGCTAAAGCTCTCTTCTGAAAGTCTTGTATGTTTTGGTGGGTTGCCAAGAATATTAAACAAAAATAAAAGTGACTAATCTGGGCTAATTTGGGTTAGACTTTTCATTGTTTGTCTCTGATCCCAGTGAGGAAACACTGGAATTAGAGCTGTGTCTGCCATGCTTTTACCCTTTGTGCATAACCCAGGCTTTAAACAAAATGGCCCGTAATGATTATTATCTTAGAGAACCCATTCCCTATCATCCTTGCAGATGATGTCATGATGTCACAGCAACCACTGTCCTGCATCTGGGTCTCTCAGCACTACTCACCATGTGGCTCTGTTCTGCAAACTACTATGAAGACAGAACTGGGAGCTTTATTCAGAGGTTGGCCTTGTCAGGCAGGTCATCAGCAATCCAGTGCTTGAGATGGATCAGTTTTCACATTTGCTTCCTTCAAGATGGGGAATTATCTCCATTTTAAAGCCAAGGAACTGAAACATGTACCCAACCAAAAGTGCTTACAAGTGGTTGTCACCAAGCAGGTAGTACCTGGACCACACATTTGTTCTGTTGAAAATGTGTCTTCAGCTCCTTAATGCAGAAGAGAAGTAATTGAGACAGGTGGATATTTGTGGGGATGGCAGGAGGCATCTCCATGAGAGAGATTTCCTTTTTGTTGTCACTTAGTTTCCTGAGCCAAAATCAAGTGAAACACCCAAACTCTTCAAAGAAAAGGTTCAGAGTTCTTTACTACAGGGAAAACATTGTATTTCTTCCTGTGCTTTGTTTTGTGAAATTGAAATTTGAGAAAGTTTCCTTTGGGAAACAAACCCAACAAAAAATGTAACTCAATTCAATGTTTAGATTGTTTTTCATAGTGTTTTGGGGTTTTTTTGATCTGGGAAAGCTATGCTTGGATGTAAGATATTTTTTAAATTTATTTATTTGATAATTAGTCTAGCTAAAGTCAATCCAAAGTCTAAAGGGAAGACAGAGACATGGTCAAATGATTATGTTCACCCAGGAAATTGTGGATATGGCTTTCTGAGCCTTTGCTATAAAAGCACTCTGAGCTGAGCAGTGGGTTCTAATGTGAGCAACTATCCTTAAGGCTGGTTGGATTTTGTTAACTCCACCTGGGCCAATTGTCTCTTTAATGAGTTGCCCAGGAGATTCCAGAGGCTAGGCCATTGTGCCAGGTAGAGGTCCTTCTGTAATGAACTGCTTGTCACAAGTGGAAATTATGGGAATGCACCTGAGGATGATTAGGACGTGAGGTCTGGGTTGAGAGCAAACAAGTGACTTGAGAGAGTGCTGAGATACTGGGCTGAAATATCTGAACCCCAAAAAACTTGCTCAGTTGCTTCTTGATTTTGCTGGGAAGTTTTCTGCTTGACTCAGTTCCTCAAACATCTGAGGCCATGTTCTCTTCTGTGCTCTGTAAGTGATCTTGTCTGAGTATTTTGGTGGTCATCTTAGTATCTGTGCTCAGGCTATGGACAGAAACAGAGTGTGGGTTTTGTTGTTTAAATGATGTGATTTGTTCTCAAAGCCTCACACAGACTATGTGTGAAAGGGACATGTAGACTAGTTTTCAGAGATGTGGTAATAGTGCAGCTTCTTGTGTACAGTAACTTAGTAATTCAGTCAGTGCTAAAAAGATCTGCAGCAAATCGGGTGAGCACCTAGAGTCTTGAATATCTTACTGAAGAGGACAGTAAAAACCATACAGCAGAGGCACAAGCTGATAAAAACTGATGCTGAATTATACCCAAGACAGAGATAAGGTTTATTAGCTTGGATGTAATGTTGTACAGTGGTTGGTCTTCTGGCATTGAACAAATCCAAGTTTGTATGGGCTGTATTCACTAGCCATTGTGCATGTCTGTGGGACTGTGCTGTAGAGACGCTTCTGTCAGACCTCTTCTGCAAGGAGCCCCAGTAAGGAGTTGCATGAAACATACAGGATGAAAGTCTACAGAAATGTTTAAATGGACACTATTGGACAAATGTTCTCTCTAACAAGCAAAGAAAAGCGTAATGATTCAGGCCAAAGATGGTATCTCTAGATGCTCCACTGCAACTGTGTATTGCCAGTTGGATAACATCCCTGTATTACATCCTTGTGTGCAGACCTATCTGTCCTCCAAAGGTCTTATCTGCCCTCTTTTCACATCAAAGTACTTGTACCTGGTACTTCTGAATATAGTGAACTGAAACTTCTGTTTGAAAATAGTAGTCTGTAACCATGCTGGGTGCTTTTTACTTTGGTTTGAGTTGCCAGTTTTCCTGTGACTCAGCCCATTGAAGTTTTGGCAACTGGAGGGTGAACAAGCATGCAAGCACACACACATACACACACACACACACACGTGTTTTCTCTGAGATGTTATTAACAAAAATGAAAGGATTTATTGCAGCATTCCTGTTTGATTGGTAAACAAGATTGCTCTGGCTCTAGGCTTGAAGCCTGTCCAACTTTTTTGTTGATCTTCCAGCTTCCACTTAGGCAGTCATTTAACGTTACTTACCTTCAGTTATTGATATCTGTCATTGTATAAATGTCACTGTGCTTTTACTTCTCTTCCAAAAATACAATACACTGCTTTACATTGATTCTATTTAATCAAGTGAGATTCATGAGAACTTTGACCAGGTGCTGAAATTGCTGGTCAACTCAACAGGGTATAAACAGGTATGTCCCCTCTTGTGATGAGACTTGTAAAGTGTACGAAACCGGAGGTCCAGAAGGATTGTAAAAACCTTACAAATCCCCTCATAATGCTCCTGTGGTTGCACTGAACCTCTATGATAGTGAGGAAACCTTGGAGTGATACCCACTGTTAGACTACAAGAATCAGATGAACTTGGTGTGCTGAGACACTGCAAAAATCTGTTCTGTGATGTGACACCCGCTTCACTGATATGGCCAGACTATGCCCGACGTCTTCCCCAGCCTAGACTCATAGATTTTCTTTCCACAAAACCAGGGGACAAGGAGGGAAAATGGAGGATGTCTAGGTTTGATCCTAGACATAAGTAATGAGTCTGGAGCATGTGCATCTGCCTGTGAAGTGCTGGATTCCAGTGTTACTGCTGTTCTGTGTTGCCTGCTACATCTACTGAAAACATGCCTGGATTTTAAAAGTAGTTGCCTAGGAAAAAGCTAGTATCTTACTCTCACTATATGTAGTCGTATTAGAGTGAAAAATGTGACATTTGGAAATATGGGTAGAGAAGGGTCACTTGGTAGCAATACTGCAGAGCTTGTCTTTGTATGTCATTCTGTGATTCTATGATTAAAGCATGTTATTTCTGGGAGCTCTCTGGCAACTAGGCAGTAGCTGAAGAACTTTAGGCTTAAGCACTGAGGGAGGCAATAAGGCACCTACTTCTTTCTTCAGAAGTAGTCCCAATTGGCAGCCTCCCTCCCAGTCCCCTGGGATAACTATGAGTACAGTGGAGATGTGATCAGGGTGTTAGAGACATCACTGCACCTTAGGATAATTGAGGCCGATCATAACAAAAACAATGTGATTACCTTAGAGCTGGGCAGCTAATACACAGGAAAGAACTAGATAAACCAGTAAAACAAACCAGTACAATGTTAAAGAAAGGCACATGATGTAAAAAGAAAGAATTGCGTTAAAAATAAATCTCTCAAACTCCCATCCTCTGAAGTTTATTAAAGGAAGTTGAATTGTACTGGAGTCTGTACCCTGATCATCCAGCAGTAAATCAAATGCAAGCACCAAGGACTGAAGCTAACCATCTGGTTCACTTTACCCAGTGCTTTGCTATCCCAGGCAGTCATGTTGAACCTGCCATTTAACACACTGATCAAACATCACCTTAAAACTGAGCACAGAGCTGTTCCTCTATTTGTTCTGGGAAGAGGCTTTCCTAGAACATCACTGATCATAGAATCATAAAATCTTAGGGGCTGGAAGGGACCTTGAAAGAACAGCAGCCTTCAGCAGCAGCCTTCTAATTTCCAGTTTCCATTCCTGAGTTTGCTTGTCTTTGATCCTGAACCAAATGCAGTCTTACATTTAATCCCTTCTGTGATCTACAGTCCTCTGCAGAGACACATGGTTCTTTCTTGCAGCCCCTCTCACCTATTCTAGTGAGATTTCTGTTCTGCTTTGGTGAGGCCACATCTGGAATATTGTGTCCAGTTCTGGGCCCCTCAGTCCAAGAAGGAAGGGGAACTGCTTGAAAGACTCCAGCCCAGAGCCACAAAAATGATAAAGGGAGTGGAACATCTCCCTGATGAGGAAAGGCTGAGGGAGCTGGGTCTCTTTAGCTTGGAGAAGAGGAGACTGAGGGGCAACCTCATCAATGTTTACAAATATGTTAAGGGCAGGTGTCTGGAGGATGGTGCCAGGCTTTTTTCAGTGATGTCCAGTGATGGGACAAGGGCCAATGGGTGCAAACTGGAGCATAGGAGGTTCCACCTAAACATCAGAAAAAACTTCTTTACTGTGAGAGTGACAGAGCCCTGGAACAGGCTGCCCAGAGAGGTTGTGGAGTCTCCTTTGCTGGAGACATTCAAAACCCATCCGGACACGTTCCTGTGTGATGTGCTCTGGGTGACCCTGCTCTGGCAGGGGGGTTGGACTTGATGATCTTTCGAGGTCCCTTCCAACCCCTAAGATTCTGTGGTTCTGTGATGACTTTTTTTCAAACTATTTATAGCAATCACATTTATTTCTTATTATTACACTGAAGTGAAAATTCTCAGTTTCAGGTTTGACTGTAGTGTATTTACTGCAGCAGAAATAAATAATTCAGTTTCGCATTTCTAAAAATATAATCAGTTGATGAGTCAGAGAAGAATTTTATTTTCCTAAATGTTAAGGCTGGAAGATTGAGATTATCATGATCAGTGTATCTGACCCGTGACTCTGCCGTGTCTTAGGACTCTGCCTGGTAATTCTTGCATCACTTTGTAATTAAGCTGGGAGATGGTTCATACAAGACTGAATAATCGGTCCCAATTCTTGCAATTTTCTTCATGTTATTCCACACAACATAAACAAAAGGTACACCCTGCAGACAAGTCTGTGTCTAGTGATTCATCATTTTAATTAAAAAATTAAGACAATTAACATTTGCTGATGGGCTAATTTCTGATAACTCAGTGCACATTTTTAGAAAATTATACATAACAGTGAACCATTATATGGGGGTGTGTATATATATACATTTATTTAAGGCAATGAAACATATTTCTATTTATGGGAATCCAACTCTTACCAAGAATCTGTATCAGCCATGTGAAATGTGAAAACAGAAAAAGAAGCAGCTGGGATGAAATGAAAAAGCATAAACTAATCAAACTCTAAGGCTGCAATAAAAGCTGCCATGAAGAAGAAGCTGAAAACCGAAAATGAACACCATGTGGAGTAAAAGATCAATATTTTATTGACTGGAAAACAGGCTGCTATGTACTTGTTGGTCAGTCATTACCCATATTGATTTTATGCCACTGCAGTTCATCTCTGGTTTAGCTATGCACACATATTCTGATATTTATTTATTTATTTTTCATTTTTTAATCTAAAGTAATTGTTATCTTCAGTATGAATAAAGCCCACTCAAGTCAGCCAAATAATTCTCTGCACTTAAGGTCAGAGCCTAAAGGAGAATCTATGGCTTAAATTATTTTCAGTGAGGGTGGTGAAGCACTGGAACAGGTTGCCCAGGGAGGTTGTGGATGCCCTCTCTGGAGGTGCTCAAGGGCAGGTTGGACAAGGCTTTGTGCAGCCTGGTCTAATGCAAGGTGTCCCTGCCCTGGCAGGGGGATTAGAACTAGATGATCTTCTATGTGTCTTCCAGCCCAAACCATTCTAGGATTCTATGATTCTATGATTAAGTACGTGTGAGATGGGGACTGAATTTCCCAACCAGCTGGTACAGACACTGTTACTTGAATCAGGCCACTGTAACATACCCTATGGAAGAAGGGAAGTGCTTGTAACTCAGCTCTAGATGACCTTTAATAAGGGACACTTGAGTGTTAAAGCTCAACAAGCAGATATAGCCTTCTCAAAGCCAGGTGCCTAGAAACTAATACCTTATACTACAAGCAGGGACTGCCTAGCTTGTAATGATAACATTGCAAATTTCTGATATAATATTGGCAAATGCTTGTGATGTGGCAAAATGAATTGGGTCTGGTTCTGAAGAGCTTTTAGCCTGCTATAGACAAGCAGGCATTTACAAGAAAAGGGGTAGACTGTGAGTCAAAGACTAGCAGGGTGGAAATGGTAAGGCCATTAACAGTGCTTTGATTGCTGGCAAATAGACTTTGAGGGGAGGAGAAACTCAAGGTTAAGAGGACAAGTAGGCTCTAGTGTCTACTAGTAAAAACATATATATTTTACAAGTATATTTGAAGGTCTAGTGAATCTTAAGGCATGCTAGCTATAGGGAAGTGTACATCAGCCCTGTCCAATCTTAGGCAATGCTCACCTCTTATAGCAGCTCGAATATTTATTATTTATGTTTATTATTTAAATAAGTATTTATTTATGTTGTAAAGCAGTTATGCCTGAAAAGTGAGGTCCAGTAAACCAATTATGGGAAAAGACCTGTTGCTTGGTTTTTTGGATGACTAAAGACTGTGTTTCCAAGGAGCAATCTCAGTAAGGAGAGGAAAATGACAATTTTTTTCCCTTTATCTGGTCCTGGAATGGGTTTCTTTTATTTGGTGGCCCTCTATGAAAAAGTGCCCCTTCCTTCCACTTTCTGCCTGTTTTGTTAGTAGTTCGTTTGCCTGGAGTATTTACAAGTTTTCATTGATGTTATGATCCAATAGAAAAATGCACTTGTACAGCTTTCCACAGCAAGGTCTGTCCCTGTGAAGCAGTGCTAGTGCTTCATCATTAGTCATATGTCACACAGATATTTCACAATCCTCCTTGCTTCATGGGAGATGAAATATAAATTTTTAAGCTTCTAACAGCAGAGTGCAGTATGTTACCAGAAAAAAACATGCTGTAGTTAGATTGAATATTTAATAGCAATATTTTCTGCATTATTTTCTTAACCAGTATGGGGCTGCTTATTTTTTATTTATTTATTTATTTTGATAAGCAGTTAAGAACTATTATAAAATGAAAGCGCTTTTGGAAAGTTGCTTAGATGACTAAATATATGTTATTTTATATGATATTTCTTACTGAAGCTTAATGAAGTAGATGTTACAGATGGAGAGTAATGCAGCTGTAGAGCTCTACACAGAACTAGGAAGCAGAGCCACATTCCTGACAAAGGACACCATCCTGCTCAGTGAGGAATCCCTGGCCCACCAACGAGGCAGAGCATTTCATGCAGTTAAAGCATTCCCCGTGCCACTGGCGCTCTTCAAATGAGATAAATTTAGCACCTCCAAGAGCTGAAAGAGATCGTGAGAAAGAAGATGTGAATCCAGTATTTCAGGAAAGGGGTCAGAAATGCAACAGTTTGTTTTCTGGTCTGTGGTCAGGGTGCCATTCACATAGCAAACAAACCAACAAAAAATCCATATTCTGAAATATCTTTTGTTGGCTGACTTGAAAAAAAAATATTAAAATTAACTGCAGTGAGAAATAATTCAAGCAAAGCCACAAGTCACTCCTTTGTTTTCACGACCCGTTATGAACTCTGAACAGAATGGGTTTATCACAATGTCCATTCAGGTTTGCTGATCTTCCCAACAAACTGTCATGAAAATTATTTGCAATGGGTTGATACATACAGTTTGTGTGCAACATTTAGTGAAATCTAATTCTTTACACCTGAGTTTCTTCAAGATGGAGTCTTTTGGAAATTAGCAGATCATGGAGTTCCTAACACAAAGAGTGTGGAAGAAAATATCAGGTTTTTGGAAGGGTTGGATTGAGGGGTTTTGTGGTTTTGTTTGCTTGTTCAGGTTTTTTTGTTGGTTGGTTTTGGTTTGGGGTTTTTTTGTGTGTTTTGGGTTTTTGAGTGTGTTTTGTTTCTTTTTGTTTGGTTTTGGGTTTTTGTGTGTGTACAAATTTGAGTTTCTTTGTGGTCTTGTTTTGGTTTTATTTTTTGCTTGTTTGTTTTGTTGTGGGTTTGTTGCTGGGTTTTTTTTTAAATCATGCCCATTTGATTAGGTATTGATCATTTTCTTTGGACACTTACATGTGCAGCAGACACCTGTAACAATCAAGAGATACTTGTCAACAGTTGAGTTCACATATAACAGAATGACAATGCAGAGCACTAGCTAATGCTCTCAGAAAACTTCAGCTTTCATAGACTAGTGACCTACATGTCTAATTAGGAATCATCTAAGTACACAAAGATGCATGCAATACAGCTTTGTTGCACTTGGCAAACTTCCTACTTGGACAGGTGTGCCTTTCCAGCGGGCAGTTAATTCCTGTTCAGTTTGATCACATTTGCATTTGAAAACAAGGCCAAAGAAATTACTTACACCAGGGACTTGTGTGTACTGTCCTGGAAAGGGCCAAAAAGTGCCTTTCTTATATTCTTAAGGATGAATTTTAGTGCAGAAAACACTAAATAAAATAATAGAGGAACTCCTTTTGGCACATGAAACAAATCCTCAGCCATTGGGGAACACGTGTGATCAGTATGTCCTAGCAAGGTAGTTTACATGTGGTGGACCTTCAGTAATTAACCCCTTCAGTCTTTCATTATGATGGGACTATTTTTAGTGCTTTTTTCTAAAGTAAAGGACTGCTTTGGGAGGAGAATGATGATTCATCAGTGTCTAGTTGTCTTTATGACTTTATGAGACTCACCTGTAATAGGGTTCTTGCAAGCAGCACACCTCTTAGCATAGGATTTGCTGAAACAGTCTACACAGTATGGATAATCATCTTTGGAAATAAACCTTTGTCCAGTCAGCAGGGTTTTACACCCAGCACACACAAAGCATTCTTTATGCCAAGGCTGGTCATGGTAGGTCACTCCCCCAGAAGTGATTACCTAACAAACGAGGACAGAGCAATGTTAGAGGTTTGCAGATAAACACTAAATAACTATAGGAGTTAATAGGAGTTATAAGTTATTTGTTGAAGGAAAAAAAAAAAAAAAAAAAGTAATTTTTCCTTCCAGAGCAATACAGGTACTAAATATAAGTTAAATTCTGGCATAAAAAGCAGCTTAAAACATTTCCCTAGAGAACAGTATGTTTTCATCAGCTAGAAACAATTTTAAAACATGAACAATTGAGGGAGGAATTTAAGTATAATCAGGCTTAGATTAGTGTTAGCTAGAGGGGACAGCAGATACTGTCACAGTTGTCTTTGTGTCCAATGCCTGAAGGAAGATTCTACTCTTATTCTTATTTCACCAGACACTTGACATGATCCATCCCCTTCCCCCACGAGCAATATCACCTCATTAGCGCTTTTCTTCCACTCTATGTTTAATTACCTTTTTGCAAGAGTAGCAATGGTGAGCAAAGTGCTTCTCAAAACAGGGTACACAGTAGTTCTCCTTATCTTTGGTGATCAGTGGTTGTGTTCCCAAAGGCCGCCGGCAATTCTGGCAAACAAAACAAGATTCGTGCCAGGAACTTCCCTTAAATTCCATTTTACGGGAACCTGCAAAAAGCAAGAAATCTCCTCAGATACAGTCTTGTAACTTAAGTTTCAAATGTTGGGAATACTCTTGTTTTTAATCTTCTGTCTCAGTATTGGATTATTCAAGAAAGCACTTATCCTCAGTTTAATAGTTTCACAGAATCATGGGATCGTCAGGTTGGAGAGGACCTCTCACATCACCGAGTCCAACCATCAACACAAAAAACAACCAACCAAACAAAACCCAAAACAAACCCCAAAACAAAACAAAGAAAACCAACCACATACACTTCACCAAAAAGCACCCTCAAAAGGACACCACAACCTCGCCACTAGAGCCTGCCCTGAAATTCCTCATCTACATGTTTCTTGAATACCTCCAAGGATGATGGCTCAACCACCACCCTGGACAGGCTGTTCCAGTGCCTGACCACTCTTTCAGTACAGAAATTCTTCCTAATATCCAATATGAACCTTCCCTGCCACAACTTCAGGCCATTTCCTCTGGTCCTGTCATTATTTACTTGGGAGAAGAGGCCAACACTCACCTCCCTACAACCTCCTTTCAGGTAGTTGTAGAGGACAATGGAGTCTCCCCTCAGCCTCCTCTTCTCCAAACTGACATTCCCATTTCCTTCCACTGCTCCTCATTTTTAAGTATTTATTTGTTCAAGTATTTAATTGACATTTCAAGAACACGTTCAGCACCGTATGCTCACCTGGCAGGAGATATGCTAAATTCCCTAAACTGTGATTTTGAATATCTTACATGAATCCTTTAGAGTCCTTATATGAATATTTTAGGGTTACTTCTCTGTCATTCACTTTGGTTGCTCAGAGTTTCTCTCAGGCCAGCCAGCTCAGTTCAGGTACACAACATTTCTATCAATCAAAGTTTATTCGCTGCATGTTTAGTGCATCTACTAATGACCAGTCTTTTGTCTTCCTTAAACTAAGGCTCCTTCACTTATAAATCTACTATTTATTTTATTCAGCTTAATCTGGCAATATTGTTAAAAGTAAATCTCTTTTCTGTGCCAAAGCACACTGCCTCTTCTCATAGTTCATGAATTCCATCCTAGATCAACCATTATTTTTATCATGGTTAAATAGATACTTTTGATACGGTGCAAGGACAGAAATTTGTGCAATTAAACATCTGCCAGAGGAGTTTCAGAGCTCTTAGTTCTGTGAACAGGTGCCCTGTGCACCTTAATGTGGATGTGAAAGTCTAAGATATGCTCATATACCTGAGAATTTTGTTTTCAAGAGACTTTTCACTGTAACTTCCTCCCCTGCTGGTAGCATTAGGCTGGTGCCAGGTGCTTTACCATCCCTTCCACCCAAAGAAAAGAACTGCTGTAGTAACAGCACAATCCCACAATACCTGTTTCCTGGACTCTGGGGCTGGTGGAGAGAGAAACTACTGGTTGTATTTAAACATAAAAGGTTTGCAGCTTCCTCCCAGTGATCAGAAGGCTGACTTCACTGGATTTTCTTACTGGGCCTTTTCAACACAGAGCTAGTAAGATGATGGCAAAAGTTAATGGTTTAGAAACTGATTGGCATTCCCATGCCACTTCTGTTCTGTGTTTGCACTACTACTCCTACCCTCAGCCCTTGCTTCAAGAATTTAGTCTCCTAGACTCCGGAGCAAAATCTGCAAGGTGGATATACACCAGGGGATAACAATGCAAACTTGAGTATATTCTGGTACTATTTTCATCACATCTAATAGGGTGACTATTAGACAAGATTTTTCTTAAACTATGCAAAGTTTAAGCAGTATATTAATCTGAAACTGAACACAACTACACTGCTACAATATTTACTTCCACTAATACAGCTGTAGTGAAAATACACTAATACCTGTAATGAAAAGGAAATAAACTGTAAAAATTCAAATAAATGTTACAGGTTGAACCACAACATCAGTACCCTAATATTTATACTAAGACAACAATTCTGCACAGCTCAGACCTTATTGTTTGGCAGTAAGATCTATTGAAAAGTAAAATTCTTGTGTCACTGCCAAATGTACTGATGTGCCTGGTCAAAGGTTCCCAAAATAGTAGTTGTGAGGCTACAGCAGATAGTTTGAAGCTGGTATTTGGAGTTATGCATGTGATCTGTAAAAGGTTCAAGCACTGAGGGTAGGTCCCTGGTCCAAAGTTAATTACCCACTTTCCTAAGCAAGCTGCTTCATTTTGTCACATCTGGTGCTGTGGCTTCTCTTGGAGGCCTCTGAAGAGGCATCTTTTAGGCAGCCTCTGTGCTGTATGAGCTTTACTGGTGTGACAGCAGTGAAAGGCCTAGAGGACGTCCTGATGTCAGGATGTCTCAGCTTTTGGTGATCAAAAGCTGAGAAGCAGTTTAGTGGAAAGTGTGGAATTCTCAAGGTTACTAATAGCAAGAAGTAAACCTATTGTAAACATAAATGTACTTGCATTCTGTTTAGTAAAAATCCTGCCCTCTCTTCACTCCCAGGAGGGTACTACACGTAAAGGAGAGGTAGTCACCCGAAAGCTCTTCTAAAAGTCAAGGAACATGTAGCTCAGTTATTCAAGGATATGGTTATAAATAAAAATGCAGTTCCATTTTTCACTGAAGGGTCCCTGTTGTCTTACCAGGCATAATGGTCTTCTGGCAGTGAAAACACTTAGATGAATACTCATCAGAGTAGCACTCAGTACACAGCAAGAGCTCGTCCTTGGCAGCAAACGGTTTCTCCACCAGTGAGCGACTGCATTTGGCACACTTGAAGCACCTCTCATGCCAGTGGCGGCCTTTGTAGGCCAAATCCTTGGAGAAAGTAAGTCCACATTAATGGAGACATCTCTTCACAGTGTTTTTATCACCCAGCTCTTCCCAGAAATAAAGTGAAAAATGGAGAGCATTGCAATAGTGACTTGAAGAGATGACAGGTGGCATCTGATGGGAAATGTGATCAGATGAGATATAAGTGCTTAAAGTTACTGCACCAGGATATTTTGAGGACCTCCTGCAGGGCCTATTAGGAGCTGCTTTGGGACATACAATAGTCCTTTATGTAACATCAGAGGTATGCTTTTATTGGAATAATCATTGTATATTTTACAGTTGCCCTTCGAGGAGAAGTGACTGGTCAACATTTTTAAGGTGCACAGGCCACCTGACAAGGAGTGCATTCTCTACAGACTTATAAATTAACTTTGTGTATTCTTTAACATTACTATTTTTTTCTTCCAACACTGAAGATCGTGTTATTGCAGAAAACAAGCAATTAATATCTCACTGAGAACAAAATAATTCTTACAAATGTTATTTAAAAATTGTTGCTTTTGTTTACACCTAACATAACCCCTCCTAAAAGCTTGGCAGAAAAATATTTGTTTAAGACTCAGCAGGCTTAGAGGATGGAAAAGCTAATAGTATATGTATGAGACCTCCACTAAGTATTCAAAAAAATAGCAAACAGCAGATTTTATTTTCCCAAGGTTAAAAAAACAAGGGAAAAATGTACTACCATCCCCCCTGCCCCCCCTCTGCTCCTCACCTTAAAAATAAACAAAACCCTTCCAGGTCTCCTTTATAAGTAAGAAACACAAAAAGGACATAAATCCAGTGTAATTTTTCTCCTTTGCCAGATCCCCACCCTTTAAAGTGCTAAAAATGAAATACAGCCCATTCTTCATTTCAGGAGGTGCTGAGTCCTTCTTGCTTTCATTTGCTTTAGTTTGTACTCTGAGTCTTTTAGAAAATAGGCTATGACTCCAGAGCAGCCTGGGACACCGACTGGATATGATGGAGGTGAGGAGAGCCAAGCTCTAGCACTTTGGCAGAGGTAGGACAACCAGCAGTAGATCTCTAGCTGAGTCTGGCCTGTTGTACTCCTTGCTACTTCTGCTTTATTCTTCCAATTTTTTCCTTCTGTTCAGTCCAAAGACATAACTTCTAGTTAATGATCTCTGATATTGGCTGTCCTGCCACTTATTGAAATTTAAATTCTTAAAGTGTAATTAATGAGCTCAGAGCACATGTTGTCCAGGTGACTCTGACTGGACCTCCACATATAAGTTTGCTGTTGAAAAATGCCAATCAGAGTTAGAGAAGAACCTTCATCCAAATCAACAGTTTCTTTGGAAGACTCCTTTACAGTACTGAGCTGGGCTCAGACAATATGTTTTAAAAACCATGAAGTGATTTGGCTGGGGAGCTCCCCTGAGAGCCTTATTTCAATAACTTTCTGACCTTTTATTTCAAAAGAATGTAGGCAAAGTGAGCACAGGGAGAAGGTGAGCACTGCATAATGAGCTTGGCAAAACAAAAGCATTTTGACAGGTTTCACCTGAACTTAAAAATAACAGTCAAATGTACAGGTTGTATATTGAAGTATGGGGTACAGTAAACCCTGTCAAATACCACAGACAACTCATATTGTTAATAATATTTAACAAAACGGAGAGGTGAAAGGAAAGCCAGTCCTGGAAACTAACATGTCATCTGTGAGATGAGTGAGGTAAGCTTGGAATTAAGTTAAAATTATAATACCCGTCATTTCCAAAAGACAGAGGGAATAATACACAAATTATAAATATGTTCTCTTTTCAGCCTGACATCAGCATGTCAACACGTACAGTAAAGGCAATTACACAACACTCAATATTTTTTGTTTCAAAGGATACCTCTGAGAAATTCCAAAGTGCTGTTCATCCTAATCCACTGAATTACACCAGCAGCCTCACTGTCCCTCAAGCACTGTGCAGTCTCTGCAGCCAGAGTCACTGGAGTTGAAGGATGGAGTCTAGCTGTGGTCCACACATCTCATATGTTTGAGGTAGATGTATGTGCAGATTTCCTGATGTTTGGCCCTGGAGCTTTCCTATTCTGGGAAAATAACACTGTTTCTTTCTGCTGTGTGTGGATGTCCTGGGGCTCTACAACATCTCAGGGATATGCAGAGGGCTAGATACAGAATCTGCCATTAAAGGAATGGGACTTGTGTGTAACTGAGCAGAGAAAAAGAAGTGGAAGCTAAATCTTTACCTTGGAATCACACTCAATAGGTTGCTTGCATTCTTCACAGGAGTTGGCAAACAGGCTGTCATAGCATGCAACACAATAAGCATTTTCTTCTCTTAATGCATATTTCCTTCCCCGAAGGGACTGCAGGCAGTACTGACAGTCTGTGTGACTGCTGGTCATTCTGGCAGGGTTCTCCACGTGATCTGGAAGGATGGAAAAATCACATAATTCAGTAGATTACTGTTTTCTGGCTCAAATGGTAAGCAATGCTGTGAAAGCTAGGTCAAGCATTTTTTGGTCATTTGCAGTGCCCTGGATTTCTAATGCTGGGCTGTTCCACAGTAAAACGGTAGCCTTAACTACATATATTGAGTACTGTGTTACCTACATAATGGGAGCAAGAAAACTCCTTCAGCTTAATCTAGTGGTACTTACAATGATAGGTCAGACACTGGAAAATGAAATTGTCTTCACATTCTTTGTGTACAACTACTGGCATTATGAGCATTACGTACTGGATTGCTAGGCATGGTTTATCCAGAAATCAGGGAATGGAGAGACAAGCAATAGTTCAAAAACTAAGCCAACTGCAGAGTTAAAAGGCCAAAGAGAAGTGGTGAACACTTTGAAATGTGCTTCTGGCTTTCTCTTACATTTCCTGTCTTTCTGCTCATCCTTTCCTTTTCAAAGTACCCCCACCTCTACCTGACCCAACAGAAGGAAGACCAGGGACTCCAAGGTATGTGGCTGTTTTTTCAATAATCCCAGTTGTGCTGCTGACATTTAATGCCAACGTAAGGTGCCACAAATACCCCTGGATAGCAAAAGAGCAAAATGGAAAGAGAAACAAACAAAATCATAACTTTAACGAAATCATAAGTCAAAGCAAGTTTCCCTTGTTGTCATTGGAAAAGATTGTCTTTTCTTACGTGTTTCTGTATTGCCAGATTCCATATTGGCAGTGCCAAAATACTATGAGATAGATGGTGTTTCTGTGCCAGACAACTGCAGGAAATACCACAATTCTATTGAGAACCAGTTGTACAAGTTTCCCATCCTTCAGTTTTCCAGGATAACAAGGCTTGGATAAGCATACAAACCTCAACTGCTTATAGTTCTACGATGTTGAACATTTTAAGGATTGTGGAGATGAAGACTTATTTCAGTCTTTTGGTTACTGGCTGAATCAACAGCACTTCACTAAAATTGGGTCTTGATTCCTGGGAATGAAGGAGGAACAATCCAGAATTCCTAGTGAAGCAAATCCAGAAATATCTGCTAGACTGATTGGATTACACCCTCCAATAAGCTCAGTGAGTACCTCTGCAGTCAGCACCAGTAATCACCAATTTTAGAGGATCTGAGAACAACCAGAGAAGGTCTCCCAAAATATTTACATATCAGTGAGTTGGGCAGCTGAAATCTTTGCACTTTGAACAACAGTGCAAATTATTCTATCTTAACAAGATGCAAAGCCTGAGAGCAAGGAAGAGAAGCATATGAAGAATAAGATTTGATAGAGTAGTTGCCACCAGAGAGTTTACATGTAGTTAATTTGGAATTACTCATACTTGCTTAATGCACTCACTGCCTGTCTTATACCCATGGTTCCATTTCAAAAAAGGCATTTAATCTTTCTTCTGGGTTTCTGTGTTGTGAGTTGTAATTCAAAATGATTGAACTATGAGAAAGAACAATTACTGAAGGTTTCCACTGGCACCAGCGCCTAAGGTCAGGCATTTAGTATATATTTCTGGAGGAGCAATAGCAAGACAGTGAAAAGGGGGCAGGAAGAGAGGAGATAATGCTTATCTCAGACCAAGAGTGACGACTTGTTTGTTTGGCACAAGCTACGGAAAACTTGTTCTTCCTGTAAATTGAAAATCTTTTGAGTCAAATTGATTTATTGTATTTCTGACTGCCCTAAATCTCAGTGCTAGCCAAGACAGGGTGTAGTAAGGAAGTCAAATTATCTGTAACTCAGATCAGTGGGAAACAAGCTTGCTTAAAAATATTACAGATGTGTTTTATGTGATATCCTTGGAATAACAGCATAACAGAGCTAGAATCTGGACTTCCATTTTCTTAAGATCAAAATGAGGTTTGAATGTGAAACGAATGCACCCATGTGTATGAGAGAGTTTTCATCCATCAGCCTGTACATTGACACAACGTGACATGTAAAACCCAGACACAGAGCAGTAGTTCAGTGCACGATCACTAAAGAGTCATCACCAAAATCAAGGTTAAGGTTTAGCTCATTTTCTTCTATATTGGGGAAACAGTATAAATTGGTGGCTTGGGAGACAATAAAAGAATGTTTGTGGTTAACTGGGCTCCATATTTTGGGTCACAGGACACTTCAAAGGAATTTTCATTTCTTTTTTTTTGTGGTGGGAATTACTTATGAGCTGCTCCTGAGGATAACCCTGAGAAAACTACCTTCCTGATCTCCTTCCAGCTGAATTAGTACCTCAGCTTCCTAAGACACTTGTCTCAACCAAAAATCCTAACAAGGCATGCATGGAAAACTGATGTTACTTATAGTGCTTTTTGTTGCACAAAACTTGCCAACAAATAGCTTCAGGTATCTGAAGATACAGCTGGTTTTTTTCATTCTCATGGACGGCGATAGGTTTTTAAGCTGTCAAAAACTCTACATAACAATTTTATTTAAAAAGTGGTTCTCTTGATCATTTCTGCCCCCCGCTCAGCTCCCCCTGGAAGCCAAAGTATTCCAGGAAGCCCAGGTTCTGTGCACATAAAAATCTGTTATTGTAATGACTCAGAACTTCTGAATTTGCAATTTAATTATCCTCCCCAAACCCTATATGGATATGGCAGCCCAGTGGTGTTGCTCCTGTTTTAGAGATGACTTGAGAACATTAAGAGTATCCCCAAGGCCAGAGTGGGGGTGTCCTTGAGCTGCTCCTTTGGTAAAATGTTCAAATCACCCCAGGCTTTGCTTCAGAGAAAGTTTTCAGAGTTTGACCATGATTATATGAGACCATATTTGGGAATGAAGCAGCAATCGTATGAACAAGAGTGATGATTTTTTAAAATCTCTTGGCAAAGTTCTGGATAACCTTTGTGAACTGCTTTTGCTGTTAGACAATGCGACAAAAGAAGTGAATTTCATGTCCCCCAGCACCACTTACCCTTGCTCCAATAAGTAAGTAATGGTCTGAGCACCACGTAGTTAAGTAGAATGTTTTTCTTGTGCTTTGATCCTAATCTCTAGAGAAATATGTTTACTTTAAGTTTGCTGGAAGCTAGACTTCATGTTTTGAAGGTCACTTAAGAAATCTCTGGAGGTCTGATGCTATTCACTCTCATGGAATGAAACGCTGACTCCAGCATTCC
>NW_009970719.1:1425904-1450266 GCF_000747805.2 Chaetura pelagica
TTCCTGCTGCTAACTCGTGTCCTAGGCACAGGGAAAGACAGCAATGTCTTCATTCCTTGGGAAACAAGGTTTTTGTTATCTAAATTGGAACAAAGCTAAATACCATTGAGGTTTAATGTATTTAGTAGGTATGGATGTGTGATACGCCTTGCAGTGCTAGAACATTCCAAGGGAATGCAGCAGAGATGTTGCAAAGGATGTGTGGATATTGCAACTGGAGTCCCTGGGGTGAGATTTGAGAACACAGCAGCCTTATGGTATGAATTATAAAGCAGATGAAAATAAAACAACAGAGCTGGCTAGTCTGCCTGCTGTTCCAGCAGATCAAGCTAGAAGTTAGCTCCAACATATTAGGAGAGGGACTTTCTGTAGACTCAAATGGCTTCCTATAAAATGCAGAGCACTTAACAGTGAAGAAAGTTGTGAGAAAATGGTTGTGAAGTGGTGATACCTGATAGATGTGGAACCATCAGGAAAGGAATGCTTGGTGGCTCACTGGAGCTAAAAACCACAGCCACAATGTTAATCTATCTCTTCATTCTCTTATGTATCTCTTAATAATTTCTCTTGATATTTTCTATAAATGTGTTCACACCCTTGTGTTATGTAAGTAGAAAAAGCCCAGAAACCTTAACACTACTTAGGTGGGAATGAATATATACATACATGTAGGTGGATATGTATGTAAAAATACTGTATCCCTTGTTTATGGCAATTCTAATGGACTATTTCCTAATCTAAATAAGTCTGCCTTTGTACTGCATCATCTTTTTTCTTAAGAATACAAAAAAAATGGAATAAATCTTTCCATTGGAGAGGCATAAAGAAAGAAAAATGATGGCAAAATGAATCATTATAACAACACTGAATTCTAAGAAAATTCAATTGATATGAGGGGTACACCCTTGTAAGCTGTCCCAGGCACTTGGTTATTTTCAGTGAAGCACATGTTTTTATGTTGGAACATGCTTTGGCAGGAATTAGCTTATTTCATTTTCCCTAGTTTGGTGTTTTGTTTGGGGTTTTATGTGGGAGTTGCAGAAGAATTAATCACATTTACAAAATACATTGAAGATTCAAGGTTATGACAGCATTGTAAAGCTAATAATAGCATTACAAGAAAAAATGTTTCTAACAGGGTTCTGCAAGGAAATTTTTCCTCAATTCTGAGATCACAGTTTCTTGATTTCTCCAGATGCCTGCTATTCCCCAGAAACCAGTTACTGTGTTGTTACTGTGCCTAGACCTAATATGAGCCCTGACCCTCAAGAAAATGAACTTGCAAGACAGTTAAATTCATGTTGTGTTTTCAAAACACTGGCAATACTTTAGCTTTTTCTCTTCCCTCCCTTAGAGTAACTGCAATTTTCCCCAGTGATACCTTGAAATTGTAGTTGAGCGTTTAAGGATAGAATAATTTTTGCTCTTCTAAAAATGGCTAGAGAACAATATTACAGATCAAGTCAAAACATGTATCTCTAGGAAAGAAAAGACAAAGATACAAACTTTGAATAAGCTGTTTTACTTCTGTGCTGACGCAGAATAACACAAAGTCAGGTCTTGGAAGTACCTGAGTGAGTGCAAAGCTTTAAATTTCAGCAGCCAGGACGGATGCCAAACAGGACTGTGCTGTAATAATCTGACCTTGTTGCTTCAAGGTCCACAAGTAACAGGGTTTTGGTGGACTCCTTGAGCAAAGCATTTCATTTAGAGACTGATTTAGTAACCACACCACACTACGTAGTACCATGGTTACACACCCCACAGCCATGAGCAAAAAAGGGCAAGAGCTCTGGCTTCACTAGAGGATTGAGCATCCCAGGAATTCTGTAATTTTCTCCTTAATTGGTATTGCTGTCTGCTTTGTTTACACCATGCAAATTCAAATGCTGCTGAATCTATCTAAATTCTTCTTTTATCACAGCATGGCATAAATTGCCTCTTACTTAAAATTCAAACTAGGAAAAATCAGAGCAGTGAGAGTACCTCAAATAAGTGTTCACAGATATACAGAAGTGCTGTTGTGGAAAAGCCCTGACTAGTCTGCAACCATCAAACTCTCTTTACTGGCTACAGAGTAGGTAACCTCCTTGCCTCTACAGCAAGTTAGGTATTTGCTTTAATTCAGCCACAGAACTTTCACCAGCAGCATCCAGCTTGTCCAATGAACTTGTACTTGCTAGTGAGGTGAGCTTGAGTGAAATTCAAATTAATGGTTCCGTATCCACCTCTCCTAATGGATATTCTTCCTCTGTTGTGAGCCCTACTAGTAAAACTCAAGAATTACCATCACAGTAAACCCACCATACAGAGAAATTAAAGGTCACAAATCAACATCAAATGTAGTAGCTGAAAGCTGGGTTTTTTGGGAAGAGGCAGACAGAAAGATTGTTAACTGGTTACAGAATTAAACCTAGATAATTTCCTTTTTTATTTATGTATTTATTTTTTTAACTGAGCAACACATGAGAGCCAGAGGGTGCGACTCATCATTTAACACAGGTACTACACCAGTGCCCAGAGGTTTCAGGCCAGAATAACTGGCCCTGTTACTCTGAACACAAGAAGCTCAGCTGACAAGCAGCATTGCTTGGTCAGTAACACAGTTTAAGTAGAGACAAACTGTCTGTGCAGTGCTCAGTATCGATTCAAGTTTCTCCCAAGCTGTTAACCAAAAGCACAAATCATTTCTACCTGCTCAGATTCCTGTCAATATCTTCACCAGCAGCAGTAAAAGCAGGGTTAATGTGATGGCTCAGAGAATTTCTTTTATTTCTCTGAAATCGTTCTTACCCACATTTTTTACAGTCTTTCCTATAGTCTGGTAGAGTTTGAATTTTCTCCTGTGTTTGTTATGGAGCTCATTCCTTCCTGACTACAATCAGATTTATAGAATAAAATGAAGCCATGAAATAGTTCAGCTGTGAATTGGTGTTCCTGTTGTTGTAAAATCCTGGCAGTGTTCTCAGTCAACCATAAAACAGGTTTGAGGATTGCATCTGGTACAAAAGGGTCATGCAATAAAGTGTACTCAAATTTTCTGGTGAGTTTCTGCTCTGCCCAAACAGCGTCTGTACATCAAGTATCTGCCTCCCAGTTCCCCTCTGTTCAATGCACTAATGTTAAAATGCTTGCACAGCTGAGCAGAAATCCACCAAATGTACAGCAGCACCTTAGCAATATACTAACACCACCAAGCAGGGACACACCTTACTGAAAATGTGGGATGGAAAGATTTCCTGTGGAAAACAACAGGAATAGGAAATGATGCCTGTGATACAGCAGGGAACGAAGTGCTCACAGGCCCTGAAACACAACAGCCTTGTCACTGGTACCTCAACAGGCAATGCTGATGCCAACTAGAATTTCTAACATCTTAATAAAAATAATGCATTTCTGGTCTTTGCAGATGCATCAGCTGCAGAGGCTGGATTATCTCCACTCTTCCATTTTATTTCAGAGACATAAAGGTGGATGAAGAGCACTGTGAACAGCCACATCACACAAATTAAAACCCTTTAAAAAAAAAACCCAAACCCACAACTGACTATGCAGTACAACTATTTTCCTGCTTGGTTCTTTAAAAGCCTGTGACCTACTTTAGGACTGCTTTAAGAAATAAAATAAGTAATAAGGAAAAGATGAGCAGGAGCAGCAATGTTAACAGCAAGCTAAAATTGGAAAGGATTTTCATTACCCTCTTTAAAAAAAAAAAAAGACCTTTTTTCCCCAAAAATCAAACATAAACTCCCCAAGTGTTAATGAAGCATTTGCTGCAGCTGCAAAGCCTTTTCCTTTTCTCTCCCAACTGCACTGTGCCAACCTGACCCAGTTTTCTGAGGAAAAAATAACCTGAGCTGCAGCACTTTTGTAATAAAAAATATGACACCTTATAAAAATGAAAAAAAAATCTAAAGATTTCTGATCTCAGCTCTATTTAAAGATTGTTGTGAGCTAGGTGGCATTACAGCTCAGGAAGAGCAAAGACTACTGCGAGGACTGTTGGTATGTAAGATCCCTACCTCAGTTATCATTGCTCCCATGTATTTAGATTTTCAGGCTCAACAACAAGTTTTGCTGCTTGCAGAGCTCCATCAGACTGGGCTGCCATCTTCTTACCAAACTTTACACTGAAAACAGAGATTACATGGTCCTGCAGACAAGCCCTGGACTGCTTTTTAAGCTCACAGGAGTCACAGTTTTAAACTGAAAGAGAGGATATTCAGGATAGAATTTAGGAAGAAATGCTTCCCCATGAGGGTAGTAAGGTGCTGGAACAGGTTACCAAGGGAAGTTGTGGAAGCCCCCTCCCTGGAGATGTTCAAGGCCAGGTTGGATGAGGCTTGTGCAGCCTGGTCTGGTGGGAGGTGTCCCTGCTCATAGCAGGGAAGTTGGAACCTGATGATCTTTAAGGTCCCTTCCAACCTTGACCGTTCTATGATTCTATGATTCCATGTTGCTCCATCTAGTCTGACAGTAAAGATAGGAGAGCAGCTCAGTCCATGGAATGATGCTTTCTGAATTTCTAAATTTGAAATAACAGAAACGGAATAATTACCAGTACTTAAAAAAACATGCTAGAAGGCTGGGTAATTTCAGGAGTGACTTTATAAATACTTGTCTATGCCTAAATTGAGAAATCAAAGATCAAGTAATTATATGTACAAAGGTAATGCATTCTAGTTGAACAACACTAATTCCCTGTGTCAAAGCTCTGACACAGAAGTGGTCTAATTCCTTCAGAAAAACTGGAAAAAAACTTTACTTTTTTACTGCCAATTTACTTTTGCAGGAAAAGACACAAACCGTGGTTAAAAATGCAGATATCTTGTACCCCTTGCCTACAAACAAGCACTGGAGAAAGTGAACCAAATTCAATTATTTTTCTAGTGCAGCTATCACTAGAAATCACAAAAAAGGTAGATTCAGACCCTTAAGAAAGTAAAAAGGTAATGATCCTCTGCAACTGCAATCTCTTTGGAATACCAGGATCCAATAATAGCACAACCCTATTAAAGCATGCATGCATGCATTGAACCTGCTAGGTGGGCAGCCCAGGAAAGGTCAGTGGAGAAAACCTGGAAGATGTGGTAATCCTTGTATGCTACCACTTTTACAGTAATGAACTGGTTATACAACATGACTGAGACAGAGAAAAGTTTACAGGAAAGTGGGCAACAACCAGCCAACATGAAAATACACTGTGGGTGTTCTTAGCCAGACTTCTTTAACTGCCTTCTGCTTCCCCTAAGTGTTACATGAATGTCTGGCTTGTCTCCTATTAGAACACATCCCCAGAAACACTTGCATAAGTATGTAATTTAATCTAACTGAATAATTACACTAAATTAATGGATGTCAAATTAGGCAATTTGATATTTTCTGGGTTAGGTTTTGAACTTTGCATGTTAGGGCTGGTGTCCTCATATCTGCTGGGGAGTGCCCAGCACAATTCACTTATGAAGTCTCACCATCTGCACCAAGGTTCCAGTAAAACACTAGTACAATTTGGATGTGTGTGCATTTCACTAAAGATGTGGAACTATAGCAGGGTGACTTTTTCCTATTTTCCTCTGCCCCATCTTTGTTTTAAACAGACTGTAAACCTGGAAAACCTTATTAGTTTAAATATGCAAGTGCATCAAGGGTAGCCTGCAGGTCCTTGGGGGAAAAAAAGAGAAAATATTCAGATATACATATTCTTTTACAGCATGTCCCATATTCACTGCTGATAGTAAATCATCATTCCAACACAGCAAAAGAATATATGACTCACAATGTAAAAACTCAGTGCTGGAAAAAAAGCTGACAACAGGACTTTTAAAGACAGTGAACTCCTTGAAGGATGAGGCAAGTAGGAGAAAGTGAAGGTCTTCTACCAGGGAAGAAAAATAACAGAATGTTACTAGGAGTGAGTATAGAAAAAATGTGGAGGTTTCTTTGTTGTTTTGTTTTTTTTCTTTAAATCTGTGGCTTTGTGTGCATTATCTGCTAATCAGAAAAATAAAGTTAATTGAAGACCTCTTGAGTCTCTTTAAGTAGCTGAGTAGACAATATCCTGTCAAATGAGAGAGAGTACCTCATGGCATCAACTCTGTTTCATTTTCAGTTCTCAGGTCCTGAAAGCAGCAACATGGATCAGTCCTCAGAGAGACTCAGCCTGGGTTTTGTTCATGTCCTGCCCGTGACCCTTGCCATATACTTGAAAGCTTTGTGCCTCCTATGTTACCTGTTCTGCCTACTTAGGAGACAAGGTCTGCTGGACAGTTATGTGACTGGGTATCCTAACATTGCTCTTCAGACTTAAAACCATTGTGCCAGACATGAAACATATTTCTTTCTATTTTAACATAATCTATCTTCCTAAAAGTGGCTATGATTTAAAATTAGACCCTGCAATGAGCAGACTGTGGTATTCTGTCTTTCTTTATTATGATGTGAGGTTACTGACCCTTCAGTTACTACCCTGCTGGGATTTTTGTAATGTTCTGGCATGTGAAAAAGTCCTTTTTTTTGTTTGTTTTTAGCACTAGCACTTTCAGAGTGGATTTCTTTCTATGATTATACATACATACTATCTAAAACCTGGTTCCAGTGTAGAATTGGCCTATTCTGACTGAAGGAAAATCAAGGCTAAAGAGTATCTGAACACCCAAGAGAGTCAGCATTTGAGTCTGACAAATAAAAACCATCAGTAAAGTCTTTGAATTCTGGAATTGATTTGGTAGGAACGAATAACTTGTTTTCTAACATTTAGGAACATTTTAAGAACACAATATTTAACTCAAGGATATTGTAGAACAATGAAACCACATAAACAGGTAAAGTGTATTCAAGTGATGATAGGAAGCCTGACATGCAGCCCCTTATCTGCAAACCTAGAATGGAATTGACCAGTTTCAATATGGGTTAATGCTCAGAGTCCACAACCCTGACAAGCTTTGAGGGATAAGGTCCACCTGAGGATGAGGAGAGTGGGAAGCAGCAACAGAAACTACACTGAGGAAAAAACAAACAGTTTAAGTCTTTTTTGCTATTTATGTTGAATTTGGTAAATGTTTTCAGTAAAAAGTCAAAGCAAGTTATTAGGCAAATTAAGAATTCTTCTACTGTATTTAAAAAATGTTTTGAGCCTTTAATTGGAAATGTTTCTCAATGCTTTTCAATTTTCAAGCACCAAACTAAACAAAGATTGACAATTAGATGATCAGTGTGAAACAGTTTTTCCTCTAATCTTTTCCTTTCTCTTTTCATGCAAATAGAGTCACAGAACTCTAATTATTCCATAATTTTGCATGTTATAATACATAAATGAATCATGATGTGGCTGAATTTGAAACTTGAAGAGCTCACTTGAGACAGATTGGGCTCCTAATAAATAGATTTTCAGCCAAATAGATTTAAAACCTACTACTGTTCTGGGCTTCTGATAAATGGAGTTATAATCTAATAGTCTGAAGTGTTTTACAGCCTTCCTTTCTAAGGTTTCAGAATGCTTTTCTAATAACAATAAAAAAATAATCCTAAAACACAGTTGTGAGATACTTGTCTATGGAAAGGTTAATACTTGTCAAAGCAAAGTAGTTGACTTGCGAAGGTCAGAGAGCAAACCTGGATGGAGGATTGGGAAGAGGCCTGTTCCTACACCTTTGCCATTAGACTGCCCTGCTCCTCAGGCTGGATCCATGACACTGGGCTGGGGTAGAGGAAAACACTGTACAAAGCTTGCTGGCTGGTCAACCTTCAGTGATTCAGGTAAGAAGCACTTCTAAAATCAGCTGAAGCAACTAAAAGTTCCAGTTGTGAACTTTGCAATAGTCCTTCATTACTCTGAGATTATTATTAATATTCTTCTGCAAAATATTCTGGATGGATTGTTTTCCAGTTTTTTGTCAGAACACTTAGGGCTACACTGGTTGAGACCCTAATTATGAAGGATTTTCCGGTTAATTTGGGTTTTCAGACAGTTTTGGATAACATGGCTTTGAACTAATTTTTCTCTCTCCAGTGTAAAAAACTCAGTTTATAAATGGGGAACTGAAGCACAGAAAAACCTGCTGGAGGTCCCTCTGGACTGAATTCTGGTCTCCTGTGTGTGTGATCTGTCGACAACTATCCATGCTCTGTCAACAACTATCCATGCCCTGTCACTAGGTCTTTCTTCCTATCAATTCTCCTGTTGATGCATGAAGACACATTATAGAAAAATGAAGATTTTTCCAAGTTACAAACTATCCAAGAGTGAGGCCAGCAATAAATAGAGCAGCCTGCTCAGATCCATTATCCATATTACACTGAGATGTACAATGATTTGCCAGTCCTTATAGGCAGACCTAGAAAAATCCAATCTCAAAGGCAATCATGGCTGAGATGCAGCCTGCTAGCATGAATGAAGAAGAATGAAAGAAAACTCTTAGACTTAGGGAAACAAGAAGGGGTGACAGGCTGTGTATATTGTACAGTATCAGAGAAGACTGGGCATACTCACAAAAGCTAACCTAAGCTTCCTGAGGCTAATGAACAAAGCATTTTTTATAGTTAAAAGAGAGAGATAAAGTCCTCTCCAGGGTGATTTCTAGCAGAAATTTAATGTAGCCATCATTACAAAGGCAACCAAGGGAGATTAGTTGGCCTTTGTAGCAGTCTTGTCCCTCACTGTATCTCCGCTGCAGGATTTTATGTCATGGGGCTTTATGAACTTGTTTTCAGTACATCAGTTCAGTGGTTTTGGAGTAATCTTTGCATATTTCTACAAAACAGTCCTCATTCCATTCCCTCTTACATTTTACAGGAAAATATAATGTATGAAATGAGGGGTCCAGAGCCTCCTTTCTCACTCTAGCTGCTGTTTCCAGAAGAATGAAATGGGCTGCAGGAGCATGAGTGGAGCAGCAGCAGCAATTCACCAGGCCAGCTTCCAAACCTGGGGCTTCAGAGATTTTAACAGAAAAGCTGAACTGGATACCATTCATTTTACGAGCACACTAGAATTAGATATATCACCTTATCCTTAACTGGAAGGGAGTTGTGCAGAAACAGGTCAGTTTTACTCCCCAGGTGGTCTAAAAGCCTGAACAGCCTGTTTGGCCGACAGATTGGGTGCTCATTCAAGCAGGGTCAGAATTGCACCCTCTTACCTTTTGACTTTTGGGCTAGACACCTGGAAGCAAGCTGGTTAAGATTTTCACATTTCTGTCTGTCCATGGTTAGGCAACACTGAAAGTTTTTAACTTTTTCTTTCTTTTGAGAAGTAAAACTCAGATACAGAAAAAAACTGAAGCAAGCTGGGCTTATTGGTAGATAGCCAACAGAACACATGTCCTACCAACTCAAACGAAAATACAGGCTTCATAAAATATGACTGCCTGCAAAGAACCTGGAGGAAGCACAGGTCACAACTGATCAGAATCTCTTTCAAGCAGCTTTTGATTTCATTTTGGTCTAATCCCACAAGACAGTCAGGATGCCATTTTAAGTTTCTACCAATTACACAGCTTTGAATCAAAGTGACTTTTGTGACACTGCAATAAAATTTCACACCAAGACCATCGGCAATCTGTTACAATGTTAATATATTAAATCCATTACAGCCTGTCCTGTTAAAATACTCTAGAAATGTCAATTCCTCACACAAACAGAAGGAAAAACATGGGTGAAAATATTAACCGCAAACTAAAAAAAAGGCATCTAAACCTTGTCTTCTCAATGTAAGAGATTCTATGTCCAGCTATGGATAGAAAAGCAGATGTTTTGAAAAAGACACAGTTAAAGAAACATATTTTCAAACATTTCCATTATTGAAATGGAAATTGTCAACATTTAATCATTACCTCAATATTAAAAAGACTGCTGTGATGAAATCAGGCAGAAGTACAATTAATATACACGGGCTTTAATTTAAGGAATAATTTCACTATTACCCATTATTTCCTTTTTAATCTGGCAATATAGGCACACATTTCCAGCACCATTTCAGTAAACAATGGTATATCCTTTCAATACTACTTTTCCTTTCGAATTTCCAACCAAAATTATGATCCTAAAAATGTGATAACTAAAAGGTAAAACAGAGTCTCTTACGGAGGGAGAATCTGGAGATGATAGCTGATTTTTATAACAATTCAAAGTAGTGCTCTAAACACCAGCTTGGAAACTGTTTTTACTTCAAAAAAATAATAAAAAAACACAATCTGTGTTAGGTGTTAAAATTAGTTATGCTAGAAACAAGTGACTTGAGTGGGAAAGACACTATCTAGAAAGTTTTCTTGCAATAAAAAGCTCTGAAATCTTGCTAAGAGGTAGAACTGATGATTCACATGTCACAGGGAACAGCAGACACTATTTTTTTTTTCTCACCTCATTACAAAAGAAACCCCTAACAATCTTCCTGTAACATAATGAGTGAGCCAAAAAAATAAAATGAAAACAATTGCATAAATACAAAAAAAAAAAAAGAAAAAAGTAGTATCTCTTTTGGTACACAAAATTAATATATATATATATTTTTAATATATGTCTAGAATTCTGCATCTAATTGAAGTAGAAAGTTTGTGTCTGCAGAAAAAAAATTCCAATGTACTTGCTCAAAATGTTAAATTAGGTACCTTGTAAACTACTACAGTTAAACATTATCAAATAAAGGAATAATAGAAAAGAACCTTAATACTCACATTTGGTTTTAAGCTGCTTCTCTTGGTAACTTGTGCAGCAAAATAAAGGAAGAAAGAATTACTTCTCTTCACAGAAACCAGCATTCCTCAAATCCAAAAGAAACAGAACACTTTGCCAGAGCTATTTGAGGGTCCCATCAGAATTTGGCTGGATGGAGGAAGGCTGAGGGTCAGTTTGTTTCCCTTAGACCTCATGACATGCAAATAGCTGGCTGCATCACCACAGAATCAAGTCATGCTTTGACATATTGTGTTTACAAATTGCAAATACATACTGTGTAGGGGGTTCTTAAAGGAACATATTCCAGGCAGTTGTCAAAAGACTCTTCTTTTAAAGAACCTAAAGAATCAAAACCCCCAAACCCCAAACTGTTTTATACAAGAAAAAATAAAATTAAAAAAAAAAAAAGGAAAAAAAAAAAAAGGATCATCATCCCTATACACACTATGGACTGTGCATAATGAATCCAAAAGACCTCATGTGGGTTTGTAATTCAGAAAGGAAATAGAAAAATTGTGATTACTCATGTCTGACTTTTACATCCAGGAAATGAGGGGCAGTGACAAGTACTCCTGCAATTTCAGAAGAGACTTTTGGGGACCCTGCAGAACAATTTGCCACTCCTTCAGCACGCAGGAAGGTGTTAGCATGGCATCACCATCAGAGTGGCAGCAAAGGCCTCCATGTTCTAGCTTGGGGTTGACTAGGTGACCTTAAAGGTCCCTTACAACACAAACTATTCTATTCTTTCATTGTTCTATGATCTTCTAACAGCATTTCTGAGGTCTGACCTTCTCTGAATTGCAGTCACCTCTTCTACTTTTCCTTGGAGAAAAGAAGGACCAGCACAGTCTGACACTTGAACAGAGTATAGAGAAGTGCTTCTACTTTGTGTAAGACTCCATGCAGACCTTTCATTGATTGCAGCTGAAAGGAAGGATGTCATGTCCATTTAAAAGGCAGTGTAAAGTTAAGCAGAATGAAATAAAAAGGATGGCTGCTTGTGGTGTGAACCATGACTGATCTCCAGGAAGCTTTTTTTCACAACCAAGAGCCAATAGATCTGAATCATTTTGCTATAATGTCAAGTGAGAGGGAACTGCTTTGTATCACAGAAAGAAGGAAGAGGTAAAAATGTAAATGGGGTAAAGAGGCATTATGTTATCCAAAGACTTTGGTAAAATTGCCAAATCTGGACATGTTCCAGAGGTTATCTGTGTCTCAGCAGCATCTTGCAATACATCAGATTGATCATTTGATATTATTGCTAAGAATTCATCATCTGTGTTTTTATCTGAATGGTTTATTAAACCTCTGCAGACAGTTTATCATCTAATTAAACTAGATTATTTCTTCCTATTGTTATATGCTTTATTTATACCAAGGACTTCTACAGTGATTTTTCAAACTTGTCTTTTTTTCAGCTTGAGGAGAGGGTAAGTTAAGTCTGAATTTGAGTTCAGGATGAGAATCATTAACAGCTTCCTGTTGCCTTTACTTCCAAAAAGAAAAAAAATGACAATTCTTGACCAAGAACCTTTTGAAGATCTTAAAACAAAGCAGGACAAAGCACTATTCAGACATCTGCCTAAAGAGCTAAGAATGATTAAAAATAGTTCTAACACTACACTTTTTTCTCAGAAAGGAGAAGGACAGACACTTTCTCTAGCCTGTCATAGTCCTTCACCTTCAAAGTTTATCCTTATATTTGTCTAACTGTAGGTAGAGATCATAATGATGTAAAAAGAAGACACCCAGAGAAGCACTTAAAATTCAGTCACCCTTTTTCAACAGCTGCAAATGGAGCACGAGAGGCCAAACTCTGCTCCTCCTTCAGTCTCGATGTGATGATGTCTCACACAGCTCCCACATTTCTTCCTGAACTTCCTGAAATAGAAAGCAGCTCATTTCATCATGTTCCCAGACATGACCTATCTTGACCTAGCTTCCTCTTTACACTGAGGATTTGGGAAATTCATCAACCAAATGGTGTTTCTCTTTAAACTTACTAAGGCTTTCTTCCTACCTTTTTTAAAAAAATTATTTTTAAAATTTAAATTAAATTTAAATGTAAAGTAATTCCTTAACAATTCCTTTTTAAAAACATTAATTAATTTGTTGTTTTCCTGAGAAAACATCTTTGGCATTTACTGAATATCTTCTGCTATTTGGGTCAGCAGAGAGAGGAATTCTGCCCTTGCAAGTATCCTGTTTATCTAAAAGCTTCAGATAATTACCATTTTCTATGTTTAAACTACAATCATCATTCAAAACGTTTGAATAGCACATATTTGGAGTCTCAAAAAGCACTGAGGGAAAAATCAGTACATGTTCTTTCATTCCTCCTTAGATACCCACTTTTGGCCTTGCTGGAGACAGAATCCTGGACTGCACAGGTCTTCCAACTGACACAACACAGTCACTGGTGCCTACTGCAAAGTACCAGATTTTGTATTAAAAAAAAGCCAATCCAAAATCTACCCAGTTTTTGGTAAAAATTCCATTTTTTCTGGCCTCAGGAAAATGTAATGACTACTTAAAAAAATTTAAAAATACATCAAGGACATACCACTGCACCAGCAGCCTGCTTATGGAGCCTACACAGAGAAGAACTGGCTTTATCTGAGCAAGCTGTGAGGCAGCTCTGCACAGCCAACAAATCCCACTGCCGTGACTTAGAAATTTGGGCTTCTTTTTTTTTTGGCCAACAAAGTTGGCAAGAAGGCTGCAAGTTCTAACACAGTACACCACTTTGCCTATTGCCAGAGGACTTGCAAATAAACAGCTACAAAAGTTAATTTTGCCACTTAAAAGAAGGGAAAGGCTGTTGCTGGGAAAGATAATATTCTACCGTTCCAATTTGCTGAGAGAATCACAGAATCACAGAATAGTCATGGTTGGAAAGGATCTCTGAGCTCACCAAATCCAACTATAGAAAAACAAAATAAAACAAAACACCCAAAAAACCCCCCACAAACACACAGCCTACAAACTCAGCCACTACAGCCTGCCCTGAAGTTCCTCATCTACACATTTCTTGAATACCTCCAGGAATGGTGGCTCAACCACTTCCCTGGGCAGGCTGTTCCAGTGCCTGATCACTCTTTCAGTACAGAAATTCTTCCTATTATCCAATATGAACCTTCCCTGCCACAACTTCAGGCCATTTCCTCTGGTCCTGTCATTATTTACTTGGGAGAAGAGGCCAAAACTCACCTCCCTACAACCTCCTTTCAGGTAGTTGTAGAAGGCAAGGAGGCCTCCCCTCAGCCTCCTCTTCTCCACAACCTCTCTGGGCAGCCTGTCCCAGGGCTCTGTCACTCTCATAGTGAAGAAGTTTTTTCTGATGTTTAGGTGGAACCTCCTATGCTCCAGTTTGCATCCATTGCCCCTTGTCCTATGACTGGACATCACTGAAAAAAGCCTGGCTCTGTCCTCCTGACTCTTGCCCTTAATGTATTAAGGCTCCCTTGACCTACTAACCACACCTGTTCTAATGCACCCCAGGATGCCATTGGCCTTCTTGGCCCCAAGGGCACATTGCTGGCTCATGGTCATCCTCCTGTCCACCAGGACCCCCAGGTCCCTTTCTTCTACACTGCTCTCCAGCAGGTCAGCCCCCAACCTGTACTGGTACATGGGGTTGCTCTTCCCCAGATGCAAGACTCTACACTTGCCCTTGTTGAATTTCATCAAGTTTCTCCCCCCCCCACTCTCCAGCCTGTCCAGGTCTTAGTGAATGGCAGCACAGCCTTCTGGTGTGTCAGCCACTCCTCTCAGTTTAGGGGACACTCTGCTCCCTCATCCAGGTCATTAATGAAAATTCTTGAAACACTGGTTATAATATAGCAAGTCTAACATGATGTAGTAAATTTTATAGTAAGATCATTATTATTCCAGCATAAAACGGTATCAAACAAAAGAGCACTGAGAATGGCATGTTAAATCAAATGATGCACATTACCAATTCCTGTCTGAAAGCTTCAAGTTGCAAGACGATCAGCCACTGGTTAAGGCAACAGAATGCATTTTAAATACTTCATCATTTAATGTTATTAAAATAATTTCATATTTGCATACAGAATATGGGTGTATTATTTACAAAACAGCTCAATGTCATATAAAATTGTTTACATTCATTAGAGGAACTTGGTAATTATTCTGGCTAAATAACAAGCAATCAAACCTATTCCCTGAATGCAAACTCTGTTTCTTAAACAAAGTTAAACATCCTGAATATTTTTCATCTCTTACTCCTCACTGTCCTTCATTGTCAGCTAAGACAGCCTCTAGCCAAGGAAAGAGAAACAACCATTTTTGCCTTCCAACTGGCACAAGAAGAGCTTTGATGTGAGCACTGTTAAACATTACTGCCTTTTACGCGTGCATAGGAATCAATTAAACCTTAATTAATCTGTTAATTGAGCTTCCATACTTGGCCTCTTCAACATTCATTTGTAAACTGAAAAGCTTATATGTGAACTGTTGGAAAACAAAGTAGGGCTTGCACAGAATTTACTTCCTTTCAGAATCAAAGAATTTTGGCAAGAACGGGTGAGCAACATTTTTAGTGAAAAGAACTCTATTTCCTGTGTTACTACTCAAACTTCATTTTATGCAAAAAACTGAAATTACACACATGAAATCAACGGGCACTACTGCTGTAACACAACTCAAATATTTCTGGTTTAAAATTACCTCCTCTTAAAAGTAAGTAGTATATTTGACACACAAGAACTGCATCACTAGTAATGGCAGAATCTATTTTACACATTTTTCCACTTTCCTGAAGACATGAAGTATTTCTCATGTAAAAATAAGGTAAAATACTTGAGGGAAACACTTTACCCAATATTTTGGTCTATAAAGTTTATGTAGAAAGATCATCAATTAGATTCTTTTTAAGGAACTCAGGATAAACAGAATATCACATGATCTCTGAAGGAGCTGAACAGAACACCGGCAAGTGCTTCTAACTGCTGTGAGAACTAGACTAAGAACTCAAGTTGCTGAATGATTATGTAGCATGTGAAATATGGCAGGCATAACAGTATTAATCTACTCCTAAAATACCAATGCAAAAGGGTATCACCTCCTCTGTCCCAATTACAAGTTTCAAATGAACTGATATTACAGCTGCTAACAGAATACATTAATATCATGAGCGTGCTGATTTTCATAACCTTTCAGTACATTTAGGAACTCACATTAGTACTGGGCCACTTCTCTTAAGCTCAGAAATATACACTTGTACTCAATGCTTTTACTATTGCAGTCCAGCAAACAGAAGCTGAAAATATCCACTGAAGATGTATACATGTATAAATGTCCTTTCATTTGTACACTATTATGTATCAGTACCTGTTTCAAATCTAGTCTTTGACATGAAGATGTACAGGCTTATATACACTTATATGCTATTGTTAGATTACTGAAAGTCTAAATCAGAGAAGTAAAACTCTAAGCCTGTGTGTGTATGGAACAGACTGCACTATTATTTGAATGATGATTTCCTGAGGCCTCACATGAAGATGCCAGTTAAAATCCACTTTTCATATCCACTACTGTGCTCTGTCCCACCTACATTGAATGTGTGTAACACCTACACTGCATCAGCAACAAAACACCATTTGCCACCACCACCCAACAGCTGTATTCCCTGGTTGTGACTGCAATTGTGTTTCCAAGCCAAATTGTCAAGCTTGTCAAGCATTTTCTGCCAGCCTTCCCTTCATGATGAAAAAATATATTCTGACTATATCATGGACGTGGATGCGCTAAATAATTATTTTATTCCTCTGTTACAGAAGATGTTCTAGGCCTAAGAACAAGATCTTTGATAGAGGTAGTGATTTCCTGGAGCTCTTTTCGAATGGCATCTGCTCCTTCCTCCTCTTCCAGGTTATCCGTTGTGTCACCGTCTCCCTGTTCAGTTCTCTTAGTCTGGCTGATCAACTGTTTCACTACTAATCCCTGGTATTTGACTAACAGAGAATGCTGATCCTGAGGGAAAAAAAACAGAACAAATGTCAGAAGGAATGTCAGTGCTATGGAGCAGGTACACAGACCTCTCATTAAAGATTCTGGTTTTTAAAACAAGCTTTCTCCCAATCTTGTCTGAAGAGGGTTAGTGAGACATTAATCTGTTTCCATCAAGGTATTGTGCAACCTAAATTCTGAGAGATGTTCCAAGAGGTGGAAAAATGAAAGTGTATCCATGCTGCAAGAATAGAACAATTAACCATTGAAGCAGGAAAGCAATGCAGTTAGTAAACACCTTCAGTTTTGACAGTTTAGAATGTAGAATTTCAGTATTTTTACTTTTGAAGAGGTATGTCTGTCTTTAACACTGAATTAGAAAAGCTTAAAAAGCAACCACCCTTAGCTGGGAGGAAAGAGAAGGTCAAAATCTTCAGTTATAAGCATTATCTCCCAGTACAAAGCTGTCTGGATGGATACAGGCAAAAGCTACAATACTAGCAAGATATTAATTTTCAGTTTTATTAAAATCATAATGAAGACAGAAACTGTAGGTTTTAAATACAATACAGAACAGTGAAACTGTATATTCTGTATATAATGATCAGACATAAAACACAAAGGTGCCAGGCTTATGCAGCAGAAATAGCATAAGGTACAACTTTTATGTTTTGTCACAGAAAAAAGGTACTTTCCCCTTAAAAAGCTTGCAAGGAATACCTCTGAGATCTTTCCACTTAGGAAATTAATGATCTGTGGCACTGATCTTCCTGGTGCATGAAGCATACAGTGGGTTGAAAACTGAAACAACAGCACTGATGTCAGGTGCAGAACAAGCGCTGGATCTTCTGTGGCTTTGAGCTGTTCAATCAGAGCTTGTCTGTGCTGAAACAGGACTTGCCTAAGAAACAGGAAGACATATACAAATATGTTTCTTATTCCATGTAAGAGTAGCTGGTAAGAGACTCCAAAACATATATAACTTCAATCAATTTTGTTTTTCTCCTTTGAATGACCATTTCTTAATATGAAATTCCACATTAAAAAAAACCCAAACAAAACTAGCACTAGTGTAGATCACATTTTGAAAGAATTTATAAACTGACATGTTGTAACACGCAGTGAGTCAGGCAAATTAGCTAAATATGAACTTTCCCTTCCTTCTTCTCCCATGGATTGAGGGCTGCTTGGCTTTGTATTTTTCATTTAAACAGTTTGGAAAGAAGGACTGCTTCTTATTTAGACATTCTGTGTGGCTGCTGCCACACTAACCATCTACCACTGGTGCAGCAACAGAGCTGCATTTCACGTCCTGTGCACAGAATACATAATTTACATACCTTTCCTTCTTTTTGTCTCCTTTTTTCACCATAATACCACAAATATCCACTGCAGAATCAAGGTATGAAAGAAAATCTTCTACACTCTATTAAAAATGATATAAATAGTTAAAGTCAACTACTGTTCACAATTAATTACACACATAGATGACTTTGAATACATTTGGAATCAACTATGGAAGAAAAGAGAAAGCATTAAGTGGAATTTAACTTCATTAGTTTTCCAGTATTCCATGTAGCTAAATACTAAAACAAACTACAATCCATTAATCTTAAAACAGTAATTAAAAGTGCGATACATGTTCTACAATTATTTACAGATGTATCTTTTCTTAAGAAACATATCAGTACAGCATTTTGCATAAATTGCTAAATTACCTTCCTTTGTACTTAACACTGCCATAAACTGAAGGTTTTATATTAAATACCAGGATTTCACTAGTTAAGAAACACATAAGAGAACAATCAAGAACTTCAGGAACAAAACTCAAGAAACATCAACTACTTTAAACTGTAGATTCCCTTTCAGCTTTTATTTTCTTACCTGCACATAAAAGATACACTAGATTGCATCCAGCAGCAAAGAGCTAGGTGACTATCAGTATCAAAATGAAAGATCAGCTTTTCAGCTCTTAAAATTCACAGATGTGACAATGTACTTATTCTCACTGACTTACACAAATTCCAAAGGTGACTCTGCCTTCATCTTACATCACAGCAGAAGCAGTTATGTACTACATTATGTACATCAGCTGTTTATTAGCATCCTAACAGCAGAACAGTAAATCTGAACTCAATAAATTCTGGATCACTTTACCTTGCCATTCAGAGAAGTATGCAGTTTGGTTAAAGGATCTTTGGTGTCTTCTGGCAATTTTCCCAAAATCTTGGCCCGGACCTGTATGAGACAAGAATGGAAATACTCCATAATATTAATTATCATTTTAGCTGTAGGCATATTAGAACAGAAAATAATTAAATATGAAATAAACATTGCTGATCTTATTGAGAGTGTTGAAATGGAACTGTTATCTTTGTACCTCACTTGTGATTGTAGAATAATTTTCTGTTGTCATCATTGAATCAGATGCTAGGAAGTTGAAAACAAGATTTGTAATGTCTGTACAGACAGTCTTCAACAGGTGTTTGGCAAGGTTAGTTTGAGCCTCATCTGTTAAAAGAAATAAGAGATTAAAAGTAACTTATAGTTAACTGATTCATATGGCTGCTATGACAGCACTTACTAAATGAGAACTATCCACTATAAGTATCTGGATAGAAGATGCTCACATCCTTCATTTCCAGGTGTTTATGCAACATTCATCAGTGAAAAATATGAGCTTTCCTGTCTGTAAGGACATTTTAATGCACTGTTGGTATTTCAAAGCTGCATCTGTACAAGCAATAAACGAGCCCCATGGCACTTCTCCTGAATCACTAACAAACAACCACTGTTATTCATCAACAAGGTAGAAGTATGTGAAGGACAAATCTACTGGACAGGCAACTAAACAGAAGAGCAGGTACATGACTTAAGATTGAAGCAGCAGAATTTCAGAAAAAGAAGACGTTACAGAACATACATACAAGAACAGAGGCTAATGGGAAAAAATGATATTTATTCCCAAACATAGGAATATCAGGGTTTTTTGCTAGTGTTTCCCTTTGGTATAAGTCTTCTGCAGGGAAAGCTGAATACAGGAGAGAACTTTGGCAATGTCGACCTGTTTTCCTAGTGCTATTTTCTGTCACAAAATATAGGTAGCTGAAGAAGACACCTTTCAAACTAACTCCCTGCAGAATGAATCTACACCTTTTAGAAAAATTACCCTCATGGAGCAGCTACTTTCAGTATCAAACCTAAAAGAAGTTTTAACAGGGACTTCTTAGAACCAGGTAGTATTCAATTCTTTCATTAGTAGCACAGGTGACAAAATGGACATGGAGCTTCTGGAACAAGTCCAGAGGAGGGCCATGAAGAGGATCAGGGGGCTGGAGCACCTCTCCTATGAATACAGGCTGAGATAGCTGAGGTTGTTCAGCCTGGAGAAGAGAAGGCTCCAGAAAGACCTCATAGACTTCCAGTGCCTGAAGGGGGCCTACAGGAAAGAAGGGGAGGGGCTTTTTACAAGGACTTGTAGTGAGAGGACAAAGTAATGGATCAGAAACTGGAAGAGAGGAGATGTAGGTTGGACTTTAGGAGGAAATTCTTTAGTGTGAGGGTGGTGAGACACTGGACCAGGTTGCCCAAGAAGTTGTGGAAGCCCTATCCCTGGAAGTGTTCAAGGCCAGGTTGGATGGGGCTGAGCAACCTGGTCTAGTGGGAGGTGTCCCTGCCCATGCAGGGGGGTTGGATCTAGATGATCTTTAAGCTGCCTTCCAACCCAAACCATTCTATGATTCTACGAATGAAGTAAGATTACTGTTTTTTTTTTCCTTTTTTTCCCCCTCAGACAATAAAAACTGGGAAGACACGCAAACACTTTGGAAAGAAGGACAAGAACCCACAATTATCTTGACAGAAGGTATAACAGACTATAGATATGAAATAAAGAGAACATATTTCAGTGAGTGTGCAAAGCAAAGCACTCCAGCACAAGATCAGTGTTAGGCAGTGTAACCACATCTCTTAGGTTTTCCTTTTTAAATAGCTGCTCATCTTTGACCTTGAATATAGATTTGGGAATAAATTCAACAACCTTGAAGAAACACATTAATTTTTTTTTAGGTACCTGTGAAATGTTTTGTTCCCTTTTCAAATAACCGAATGTTGTTGTACAGGTTTGAGAATTCCTCCTGCAAGTCCTTCATTGTCTGTCTTCTGCTAGCTCCAGAGGAAGATGTTGAAGACGTAAAGACAGAACGTACAACTTCCTGATAGGTTTTTGTTAAAGGTCTTTGAACAGGAAAGAAGAAAGGAGAAAAAGTGAACATTAAGCAAAATGTAAAAACCTAGAAGGTTTGCCAACTGTATCAGGGATACAGAAAGCAACCTCATTGCATAGGAAATGAATGGGACATGAAAGGCACAGAATGGCCTTTTAAATAAAAAGCAAACGATTGATATCAGAAAAAAAAGCACTAGGAAATTAAAACGTACTTTCTAATATTGCAAAAGTACTATTGGTTAGGGTATGCACAGTATGTAAAAGCATGTCATGTATTTGACTTACAACAACTGCTAAACTGGAACAAGAAGGGAGATAGAAAAGATTTCCAAAAGCAAAGCTGTTTACAAACTTTTTCAGGGGTCTGTGGACAGATTTCAGATCAATGAGAGCTGCAAGAAGGGAAGACTTCAGTGGCATTAAAATAGCACAGGCCCTTCTAAAGATACAGTTACCACTGCATTCCAAGTTTGTCCAAGCTTGGGCTGTTATAGTCCTGTGATGACATTTTTGCCCTCAACACACACATTTCATATCGTCTCTCTTACATGGAATATCTTTTACAATAATTTATTCAGCTGGCTTTGCACAGGCACTAGCAGAGCCATGAAAGACAGGGGACATGAACATATACCAAGGTCTGTACAGAAGGTGGGACTGGTGAAACCTCAACATGGATCAGTGTAATGTGGTGGAAATAAAATCATGAACCTAAAAATATAGGCACTGACAGAGAACACAGAACCACCTACTGCTAAGCAGGAGCATTATTTCTCATCATTGTGTCAGAATGTTTTTCTAACATATAAGCAAGTACGTAAAATGGAGATGTACAGAAAAAGGATATTGTGGTTCACTTCCACCAGCAAAACATTTTTTTCAAAGCAGGAAAATAGCCTGAAGATAAGATTCACTTGAAGGGAATCACAGAGTTTCTAACTCCAGTTGAATTACTGAAATTACCTGATTAGATGTTCAGCAAGCTCGGTAATAAGCTCTTCAGGGCAATCCTGCATGTGGGTCTTCAAAACATCCTCAATTTCCTCTTGTGACATGAAAGGGAACTCCTGCTTTTTCCTACCTGTAAAGGTCATGAGCAACATTCATTGAGAAAACTTTCTATTTAGTTTTGCTGCAGTTACTTTGTGGCATGAGACCTTGGAATGCCTCAAAGTCCAAACATCCTGAGAAGAAATAAATAACCAACAAAGCAAAAAAAAGTGATGACTATACCACAGTTAAATCTTACACACAGGAAAAACTGACAAAATTTGTCTTTTGATAACTCAGAAGCTATTTTCTTAATAGACAACTTATGTAGTATATGAGGACATGTTTTTTTGGTGAGAGATTTTTAACTGCCTGGCCCATCCATTATTTTAGAAATGATGTCACCAATAACAAATAGCTTTTTCTAAAAATGACAGAACAGAATAGAATGTTCCTATTTAAAGGATATCACTTGAGATATCAGATATCAGGATAGCTGTTTGTTTTTTTAACCCCATTCAGTAAGCTGCACAATTATGTTGCAGTGACTACCATAAACCTGAGGGTACAGGATAAAGCAAGAATATTAACTGAGACAAGAAGTTCCAGTAATAAGATCAACTTACAATACTGCTTGTAAGGGCACATGAATTAGTGTACCTGTATTTTTGTTTTGGACAAAATATGAAGTTGGTCTGTGTGCTGCAGAATTGAATTTTCACATATAAGAATGAAATCAGGATGATGACAGGGAAGCAGAAAAGGAGAGGCATTCCATGTTCCAGATGCAGCATAAACCAGGTTTATTCTGCACAGAAGGTAACTGAATGAATGGAAATCAATGTTCTGAGTTGTGCCACAGCAGCACTGAACAATGGACAAAGCTATATAAACAGGTGGAAAGGGAGCTTAAATCAGGTTTTGGAAGGGTCTTATTTATATTTGAATTTATCTTGGGATTTTGCTTCAATCTATTTATTACTACATAGCAATACAAGCAGCAACAATTGTAACACATGAAAGGTTACACAAAAAAGGGTGATGTAACACTGTTTCACTCAGCAACTGAGCAGTCTTGAAAAATAACTTCATTTATAGGTAAATTACCATCATCTATGAGAGTAGTATCATAACAAAATAAGATGTTGTACTTCACAACTTCTAGTACTATGTTTAAAAGTATTTTTCAGTCAGTAGTGGAAGTCTAGTCTGCTTTGAGGAAGTCATCCAAGCTCCTTCTCCTAACACTAAAGGCAGAGAAATGGGCACCAGCAGGGAGCGACTCAAACCCATCCCATAATATGCATCTGAAACCAGTGAGACAGACCAAGTTTTCAAAGTACTTATTTTCCTCCATTACAAAGTCAATAGTTGTGAAGGTAAATAGCTCATGTGTAGAAGTCTCAGTTAGGCAAGATGAATAACTTAAAATAATAAGACTTTGTTTTGACTATATCTTTATGAGGAAAAGCACCTGAGAACTCTTTCACTGCTATGATTTGTTACTTTAAGCTAATTTAGCTTTGGAACTGGATGAGAACTTCTCCCATTATCATACACTACTCAGCAGATGTTAAGAAACCACGTATAATATTCATCCTGAAATCTAATGCACTGAAATCAAATTGAAAAATGAAAATGCTCTCATTTCCTTTACTTAAATTCCTTCAAGAAAGACTAGATTATACTTTCCAGTGAATATGGTATGTCTATTTAAATACGAAAATCATATCCACTGATGCAATTCTAACTAAAAAGTATTCTCCTCTTCTTTGCTATCTCACCTGACCTTATGAATACAGTGTGGACAAACACAGACGTGGAACAGTAAGTGATAAAAACAGGTCGGAATGAACAGACAGTGCCCAAAGGAAAATGACAAACCTGTGCTAGTTGTTTGTGACTCCTCATCGCTGTCAGCATCCTTTCTTCCTTTCTTCCTGGTTTTCTTGATCTTGATCTCTCTAGCGTTACCGCCTCCTCCTCCTCTCACGCTTCCACTGCCCTCTGGTGGAGAATAATTTGCTTAGTACACAGTAAAGTTCTAGCACTTAAAAAGTTTACAGTATTGTGGTAATTTATCTGCATTTCTTGTTAATGTTGAATTAAAAAAACCCAAAACAACACACAACTTGAATCTATATGTAACCTAAAATATATATTCCAGAATCTCAGGGCCATAGGTTTAATTCTTAAGAAAAACAAGAATCTGAGTCAAAGATTTGATTAAGTTAATGTCATAAATACAAATACTATTCCTGTAAAAAGTACACATTATTAAAAAAGGGCAGTATCTTTTTTACAGCTGAAAACAGATGAGATACCAGCGTCCATAATGTAATGGGACAATTTCTGTTGGCTGAAAATAGGATCTTAGTAAGCATTTAGCATTTTTATATAGTGATGCTGAATAATGCAGCTATTCAAAAGCATTCCAGATAATGTAACTTTGTAAATTTTCAGATAAAAAACTCTACATAGTATTTATCAAAAA
>NW_009970719.1:1450893-1463046 GCF_000747805.2 Chaetura pelagica
TGCTGGTGCAACACAAGAGCCACGAGGCTTTTGGGATTGAAAATAACAGCCTCATAAGGATTTGAAAGGGTTCTATCTACACATTTTTATTCTTCCTCAGATTAAGATCTATTTGAATACTTACTTCACATAAATGGAGAAAGGTTTGAGATTAATTTAACCTAGAATATGGCTTAAGTAAACTGTGTGAATCTCCAAACAACTGCTGTATGTGCAAAGACAGAAAATCCTCTGGCATGGGACTCTCACAAAAGATGTATAATATTCTTCAAAAAAACCCCACCTTTATAGCTCATGTCTCAATTTAGAGTGATTTTTGAAGTAACCTCTCAAGACTACGAAGAAGTATTTTCATTTTCCTGTATTCCTGAGAATTGGAGAGTAAAAGTGTATCTATGCTGTGTAATAAAGAATGGTACAGAGGTCCTTGAGTTAATATTGGTTTGGTCAGTCCTCACTGCATAACTCAGTATGTGACCATCCTGTACACACTAATAAACCAATATGGATTCCTTGCTTCTAAAGCCAAATTACTTCTGTTGGACTAACTTCAGCCATGTTATCGGTACTTCCTCTGCACTTCTAAATTTTATATTAGTTCTCATGGACATAGCTAAGATATGCCTACATCTCCAGGATAATGATGAGAAGTGGTTGTACTATTTCTTAAATATATTCAGCATTAGACTGGAGGTAAATAATGGACTACAAAATATAGTAACTTTGTATTTTAATATTTTCTTGGCTAAACAAGCTTCTGTTTTTTCTTTTTTGCTTAAACTAAATATTGATGCCTTACCTGTTGCTTTTTTTCTTCTTTCATCCTTTTTGTCTTTTTTATTAGCATATGAATTCTCTAATCCAGAAATCTGTTTTAAATCTTCTTCAGTGATTAAATTAACAGGGTTATTTTTCATTTCCTAAAATGAAGAACATGCACTTAATAACACAAAGATACATACAGCAACAAGATACATATGGAAACATTTAAGCCATTTGGCCATTTTTAAGTATATTAATCTAACATAGTGTTTTCCTAGTGCAAGACATGAAGAGACATTTATTCTTCTGTTGGAAATTCAGCAGTCTCTGTGCACAACTGTCCACTAACTACATATACAAACCTTTTCTTCACTTGGAAATTCAGCACTCTCTGTGCACAACTGACTACATGTTCCACTAACTACATATACAAACCTTTTCTTCATTTCTGCGCATCTTCTCAAGCTGTATTTCAGATGAGATGTAAGGAGATAGCGACAGCAAATAGGACACATGAGCTACACTCCAACACTCAACACACATTGCATCTTGACCAATAAAAACCCTATACCTTTTCAGCTTTCTGTTGCATCATATCAGAAAACAGATCAGCACAGCTGCTCAGGAACTTCTCACTGACCACAATGGTGTCACTGAAGACTACACCTGAAGAACTTTTGTTTAAAGATCTCATCACTTGCTGAAGCAAAATCCCAACATCTTCTACTGACAATGAACTGGGCAGAAGAGTCTAGGGTAAAAAAAAATAATATCAGAATTATTTACATATAGTTATCTGTTCTAGAATGGACAGACGCACTTGTACATGGATAAAAAGAATCCACAGACATCCCATTTGACATCTGTTAACTATTTACAATATATTGCACTTTAAAAATTAAATGACTATTTTCAGAGTAGAAACTATTTTAAATCTTGTAACTTCCCAAATCAACAATGCTCTAAGCATGTGTTATCTCTGGGAAAATATGTGGCAACTGCTTCAAAATGCAGCTCAATATACCCAGAGTAACAATAACCAACCAACCAAGTGACATAGTGCTGCAAGGCCTAAAATTAGCATTTAGCCAGGACAACATCCCTAATATCCCTCTGCTTACCAAACTGTCATCAGAGTTCAATTTAAACTTTTTTTCCAAAAAGAAGCCCCACAGAAATATACTTCTCTCTAGCAGAATACACTAGCACAAACTCTGAAATCAAAGTTAGACGTGGGTATCTGTCAATGGAATACTGCTATGTCCTTCCCTTGCTTTTGTTCAGACCAGCTTAAATTCATATGCCTTTTTGTCTTGTTATTTTACTTAAATTGAATGTTCTTTGACAACATGGAATTTTCTTTATACCTCTATGTACTTTCAATAAAGTATCATTTGAAACAAAAAGATAAAGATACAAAATAAATACAACAACTGCAGGGATTACTTACTGCTACATCTATCCAGTTTCCAGAGCTGATTGCTTCCTCTACAGAGGCTTCAACTTGATCCACAATTTCTTGACCAACACAAGCTGCTCTGAGAAATAAGAGTTGTGTGGACTTGTATCTTTTCTTAATGTAGCCTGCTGGGTCAGGGATGCCAAGCCTGTACAATGCATCGAATTCTAGAAAACAAATAGATGTCTGTTACACTTAAGTACCTTCATATGCAGACAGGATCTGCAACTTAGTGCAGTACAAGCTACACCTAAGCAGAGATAATAGAAATATGAAGATTACATCATGGATGTGACTTTGGTCTGAGCTTTAGGAAAAAAAAAAATGTTTTTTTTTCAGATTCTTATACCACTAAATTTATGTCTGCAATTTACCTTTCTGAAGTATTCTAATATACGGTTAACAACATGTACAATAAATACAATGTCAAAATGTTTTGTTTCCAAAAGCTACTGCAATATATTGATAGAATCCTGCAATGCCTCACAAGCAAAGCATTTCAACTATGTGGCAGTTTATAATTAGATGTTCTGAAAACATGTAAAGACTTTGACAGATAATTTATCAGTCAATATTACAGAAACACTTAATACTGCTACAGTAAATTATATTGAACCTTTTCAAACTGCAAGACTAACTTATTTAGGGACTGACCCTTTGGGACCATTAAAGGACATTCCTCTTGTTTATTCAGGTCCACATTTTCTCATAGCTCCTGTTTTAAAACATCACTGTTCAGCACCACACAGCCTTAAGTTTGGATTCAAATCTGGACACTAGTGCTACCCACACCAGTTCTACAAAGCTTGTTTTGGAAAAAGCTCTTCCTGTGCACCACACACTTGGATATCTGGACTATTTACAGCCAAAGTGTGGTTGCAATCTGGACTCCTGGTTGGAAACCACTAACCATGTGGGTCAAACATGAACAATCATCTGAAAAGTCTACAGGGAGCAGTCTAAGACATGTTTTCAGAACAGTAATAAAAACAGCATTTGTAACTCTGTGAGAAACAAAATTACTGTTTTGCAGTATGGTTTTCTCTGCTGAAACATGGCTCTTTGTGATAAAGTAATACACATCATTATAAGCAAAATGGTCCTTTAACAAAGCAGTATCAACTACTGCATTGATTTCCACTTATTCGTGTGAGGCTTCACTCTATAGATATAATTAGGGGTCAGAACAATTACCTAAACTAGTTTTAAAAAGATATTTTATCTACAAAAATAAAGATTATTTACCTAAGTAACCATTCTGCTTGAAAAAGGAATCCACCCAGTTGTTCTGAGTTCTGGCATAAATGTCTGGCACAAATACAGCTTTATCCTGTCTCCCACCAACCACGGTACCTTTTAGACGACCAGTGTTAACAAGTTCTTCTAGCACAGCTACAAGAAAAAAATAAATGAAGTGACATCTTTCATCCATCTCAGTATTTCCATTAATCAGAGCATAGCAATTATTTCCCCTGTTTTGTTTCTTCTTTTTTTCCCCCACGTATTCATTTTTTCCTTCTTTTTACTATTAATTGAAAGAAACAGACCAAACTACAAGTGCTTGTTCTAGTGAAATATTTCCAAGTTCTAACAATTATTTTTAACACTCATGAGAATGTCTTGATAAAAGCTCTGGAAACCATACAACATTTCAAAAGAGAGAGCCACAATGGCAGGACCACAACACATTTATTGAACGTATACCTGCACAGTTTGAGCTTTTAATTTAGAAAATATAGTAATAAAAAGAAACTATCTCTGGCCAGACAACAAAATATATAGGCATTTATTAGTAATCATAGAATCACAGAATGGGTTGGAAATGACCTTAAAGATTCCCCAGTTACAAACCCCCTGCTATTTGCAGGGATACCTCCCACTAGACCAGAGCCCCAAAGCCCCATTCAGTCTGGCCTTGAACACTTCCAGGGAGGGGGCACTCACAACTTCCCAGGGCAACCTGCTGCAGTGTCTCATCACCCTCACACTAAAGAATTTCTTCCTAATGTCTAACCTAGATCTACCCTCTTGCAGTTTTGTCCTATTGTTACATGCCCTTATAAAAAGTCCCTCTCCAGCTTTCTTGCAGGCCCCTTTAGGTGCTCTTTGAATTCACTGCTTGCATGATAACCAAGATTGAAAAAAGAGATCTGAAGACAATAAAATGGCATGAAAAATTGGTACCTAAACTGCATAAATCTGGGGACCTTCTACTGGTGATCATCTTCATGGTTTACAATGTTCACGCTGTTGTCAGTAATAACCTCCTGACAATGCACAAATATTGCTGACAAAGAATGTATTGGTAACTGGTATTATCAAAGAACTAAGCCCTTCCTGATGCTAAATGTTTTCAGTCCATTAAAGGTTCACAGGAATATCTGATTTACTTTAGATGTTCTGCTGTTGCCCTTTCAATAGTCACTAGATACAGTAAAAAAAATCAGTGATATCAACTGCCAAGCTCTGCTGAACTTCAGAGCTTTGCTAGATGACCTTTTTAACCTTCAGTTTATGTTGACTTCTAGAACTTAAATATACATTAACACTCTTCAAGAGTAATAAATGAACAGGTACTTGAAGGACCTGTTTGAAAAAGACTATAAATGTGTACAAAAATTTGTAAGGTACTGCAACATCACCATAGTGAAGTCTAGCAGATTTTCCTTCTCATCTACAGATGCTTAGGTGGCATATGCCAAAAAAGAGGAAACTTTAAATGGTTATCTGACATTAGAGTGCTTACATGATTTTATTTAAATGCTAATGTTTTCATTTTTAATGAATAAGCTTGTCACAACATTAAGGTAAGCAGAGATACTATAGTGGAGCTAAAGTGTGAAATGCCCTGAAGGTAAAAGGACCCAATCAAACAAAAAAGAAAAAATAACTTTCATGAAAAGAAATAGAAAACTATTAAAGGATTCCAAAGACCAGTAGCACTTGGTCAGCCAGCACACAAGACTAATGATGCTTGAAGCAGCATTTTGGACACACAGGAGGGGATTTGTGATAGTCAGAGAAAAGCTGCAACATTAGAATTGAGAAAGAATAAAGGAATTAAGTACTGCTTAAAACTTTTAGCAGTTGGATAGGAAATTTTTATGAATTTCTATTTTTAAAAGGAACTTCGGAAAATAAAAGCAAACAGTTTAAGGATATGCTGAGATATACTTTATCTGTCGGCATATAAAGACATTTTACTAAGAGCATAACAAAAGCTCTGCCTCTCCTGTCAAAGAGAAAAGTCAATAAATAAAAGTCCAAAGCAGTTAATGCTATTTGGCTACAGAAAATCTGTCCCCTTTTGTGTTTCTCACTGATAAAACTGCCAGTAGCTAAGGGCAAATAATGAAACAGATGACAAAATTAGTACTGTGCTTCTTGCATTATTCTGCTCCCAGAGGCATTTCATCAATGTATACTTTCATTGCTTTAGATACAGAGAACATCTCTCCAGTTATGGATAGCACAGAAGGTTTAACACTTTTAACACTAGTGAGAAACAAAGTGCTCTTTATTCCAGAAGTAAGATTATATATGAAAATGCTTCTTTGAAAGTATACTTCTAGTAATGAAGAATCTATGAATTAAATAACAAAATACAAAACAGTCTGAATGAAACTCACAGTAAAGTAAATGTTCTTGAAATCCATACCGAGTGATCAAGTTACTTACAGGTGTAGGCCTTGGAAAAAAACAAAACAAAACAGTATCAGTTAATGACCTGATATCAGTGTGGAGCATCTAGAAATAAAAGAAGTTAAGCCAGATGGACAAAACTACACAATTTTTTTAGCCCCAGGGTGCTACACTGATGTTCAACACAAATTAGAAGGTTTTAATTATGAATTACTATGAAGTTATACCTCCTAGCCTGTGGCAATTATCATAAGGAAACTTTGCACTCCCAAGTTTTTTTCTGCATACAAATCGACACAAAAGATTATTGATTTAATAAGAAAAAGTTATCTATATCAGTGATTATCTATAATCATATTTAATGGGTAGACATCAATATGCAACTGACTGTGGAGCAGTGAAATGCCAATGAAGACAGACAGTCTCCAAACAAATAAAAGAACTGATTAACATTTTCTTCAGCCAAAAAACTTAAATATATCATATACTGTTATACTTTCCTTGATCTCCTTTAAAAACAAAGTCATCCTTTCAAAAAAATGACTCGAATATAACTAAATATTTCACCCCAGGAACTGAACTACACTCAAAGAAATCTAACCACAGGTCTTGTCTTTTTTATTTTCTTCTTCAGTTGCAAGTGAATTTGATCCATACAGACCTATGGTAAAAATATATCAGTATGTGGTTGGAGGTGTTACAATTTACCGAGTAATTGCAGTGAAGAGGCCACGAATGCGGGCTCGATGCCGGGACACAAAGGCTTCTGTAAAAATCACCCCACGGTTTTCCTGGTCTAGTTGTCCATGAATAATTCTACCCAAACGCCTGGATAATGCCTGTAAAGAGAAGCTGGGATGACTGCTAAAATGTTATATTAATGATGTGTAGCAAAACATAATTTAAAAAAATATCTGCATTAACAGATCCCTGTATTTTCACCAGAGAGGGCAGTGATAGGACGTGGGGTTTTAAACTGAAAGAGGGGTGATTATGGTAGATATGGGGAAGAAATTCTTCATCATGAGGGCAGTAAGGGCTGGAACAGGTTGACCACAGCAGTTGTGGATGCCCCATCCCTGGAAGTGTTGAAGGCCAGGTTGGATGAGGCTTTGAGCAGCCTGGTCTAGACTGAGGTGTCCCTGCTCATAGCAGGGAGGTTGGAACCTGGTGATTTTTAAGGTCCCTTCCAACCTTAACCATTCTATGATTCTACAATTCTAGTTTTTTTAAGACAGACAAAATATTCAGAAATGAGGACTACAGGTGTAAATTATTATTCAGGTATATTAATAATGTGTCTCACTACATGTGAGTTGATGTCATGATGGCCCACACTCGAAACTTGAGGGAATTAAGTTTTTCGAACAGTGTCCTCTTCTATCAGATATATGTGTATTTAATGATGAAAAAACTTTGCAAAAGAAAAAACTGCTTTGGAAATGCACAGTGAAAACCCAACATTTAATCTTTGTATTCATTTTTGTATGAAACAGTGGCAGAGGAATTCACTGAGCATTTTTTCAAACAGGACAAAGAGCAGCAACAATAAAAAAAAAAGAAGGAGGAGCAAATAGTTTTTAAATGTGCATCTTTGCAAAGTGAACTAAACCCAGGAAACACTACCCAGGATACAAAGAGAAATCAAGCAGTATTTTTTGCATGTTAGAAATGTTTTTGTAGAAGCTGATTGTGCAACAACTATTCGAGTAAATGTGTTAATAAACAAAGAGTCAACAGGGTTGTCTGTGGTACCTAATATGATTGTCCCCCTAAACGTGCCACAGGATTACCCTTTGAAAAAAGTACCTTCCAAACAGAATCCAACCTTGACTGAAAGTCAACAATGGTAAGAAAATTCTCTCTAAGCCTTTTATACATTATAATAGTCACTAACAAAGATACACAGTTTTTTGTTTCTACTCAGAATGTCTAGTGTCACCTTCTAGAAAGGAATGTTTATCTTACCTATTCTGAATAAACTGAAAGGTCTTTACCCCTCTATTTCTGCTTCCTGGGTATTTAATGAGACTGATGAAATTACCCCTCCATCTTCTCCTGAATATTTAATTTTCAAATCTTCCACTAATTTAACCTATTCCTAACATTCCTGATCCTAATCTGTTCCTAAACAGCCATAAAGATTCTGAAGAAATTTTGACCAAAAGTGAAAAGGCCAACATCAACTTCAACCTGTGAGTAGCTGTTACACTCCAACTTTTACATATCTAATACTTTTCTGCTTAAAATGATGAGCAGTTCATTGCAATTAAGACCATTGATACTGTTATCAAAGATGACAAAAGAAGGTGAACCAATTACACATTTGCTAGGCTGGTGTCTTGCATTACCTGTATCAGGAAGTCTCCTGGAAGGTCATATGTCTTGCAGAGTTCTGATATTGTCACCTGGCCAGTTTCCTGTAGTTTATCATTTATTTCTTCTGCTAATTGATCCAGGTAACTCCTTATTGAAAAACAAGAAAAAAAAAAGATCCCAACACATTAAGTGTGAAATTCAAGATCAACCTGTTATCCACATGATGAATTATGAACTGACCTGACACTATACTTCCTTCTGTTGCATCTTTGCAAAAATAAAGTTATTTTAAATTAAAAAAGGAGAACAATGTCAGTGAAAATGTGGGTTTTTTTAAAGCCTGCTAACCAGGTAGTTAGTATTAAAACTGCTAATTTATCTGCTGGAACAAAAATGTCGCAAAGCAACAGGAAAACATTCTATGTCAATGAGACTTAGAAAAGGGTTTTAGTGAGCAAGGTAAGTCTTAACCATTTCAAGAGAACCAGGAACTTCACATTCTTTGCCAAGAATAAATCCTGCATACAATCAACAAGTGAGACAACCCTGTAAGTGTATCACTTCAGTGGTGGCTAGTGTGTTGAAAGCTACGAAATAACCTGCTCATGCATCTTAGGCTTGTGAAGTCAAGCTAGAGGTGGGAAAAAATGAAGGGGTTTGTCAATAGCTGAAGCAGAGAGCAAAGCCACAGAGGCAATGAGATCTGGCTGCTGTACACAAAGACACCGGGTAGGAAATGAAGCCTCTTAGATGGAGGATAGTGGGCAGAGAAACATACAGTAAGGCCTTTGTTCCATGGATTCACTGCATGCCCTGCTGAGATAGGCTGCACTTGCTATTTGGGAAAGAACCACTGATGACCTAGCAGCTGAGTTATTTCACTCCAGAAGCAACAATAGCTGGCCATCACTTTTAGTTTGCATTTTAAAAAAGACAAGAAATGTGAATTACACATGTTGGTCCTAACAGTACTCACTCATTTATAAGCTGTCCCAGTACCAGCTGAATCGATTTCTCTGTTTTAACGATGTCATTAGCTCTGTTTTCAATGTGCAGAAGGTCCACATTTATGACCTAAAAAAAGAAACCACCACCAAAACCTCTTATCATAATTTTAAATTGAAATTAATTTTCAAACATTGAGACATGATACTTACACATTCCTATGTCTTGCAGAAAGCTGCTTTTATTTTTTGCATATTTATGTAGTTAATCTGCAATTTGTAATAAAGCCACAATGCCTTAGGGGAAAAATTCTCTTAGCAGCTGTCACAAGGTTAAAAGAAATATATATTCTAAAAAAAATTCCAGGGAACTATGAACAGAAAACAGTAAAATGTCTTTCAAAAAGGTTTTCCTATTCCAAGTAATTTTGCTCAAGCCAGAAGGGAAAATTAGTCACAGAGGAAGGCTACTGGAGGATAAAGATTAGTGGAGATGAGATTAATGAAAGGAGAGGGAAGATCCAAAGAAGCATGCAAAGTAAATTATGCATGCTCCTGCAGCTTTAAATTTAAATAGGAAACATATTTCTGTTCTGTTTGCCCCCCTTAGTTTACAAAAGAAGAGTCAGAAAGAAAATCTGTAGTGATTTCAGAGGTCATAAATTATCATGAACCAGAGAGAAGCATTCAATAAAGCAGTAATGCATGGATGAAGTAATCTGCTGTACTCTGACATGAGTTACCAGCTCTTCATAATGTTCTCTTTAAATAGAAAATAACTTAGCTCGAGAATAATTAATGAATTCCTTATTTACAATATGCATGGTGAAGGAAAGAAAGCAGTATCTAGTTTTTTATTACTAAAAAGTTACCTGTTGTAAGTCAACAATGTTTATTCGACCTTTGAAAAGAAGTAAAAATATATTTTTAGTATACAGAACATGTTTGAACAGATTTAGAACACAGCATAGTCCATCATGCACAAAATATTTCTTCATTACTGTTTTGTAGACAAATTAAACCAACGTCAGATTTATATATTGTTAAATCACAGAAATCACAGGTGGTCAGTGCAGGACATCCCTTATTATCTCTACCCTATTGCTTTGCTCACTATCCAGTACAGACACTCTGGAAGTAAAAAACAGTCTTCCGATTCCCTCCCAACTTTTGCCTTGATGCTGATTTGGATTTGACCACTAGTCCAAAAGTATAAAAATGGACATTGTAAAAAATTTCTGCCTCTGCATGATGCTACTAACAGAACCCAGAAACTTGAAATTCAATTAAAACTATCATTCTGATGAGATACATGAGGGCGAAATACAACCTGGGGCATATTTGTGGTGATCATAAGAAAATAACTAATCTGTATGAACACAATAAGGAAGTTAGTTTTCAAAACATATGATGCTGTGGAATTTACCCTTAAATATAACTAAAAGGACAATATACTGTCTTCTCATTAAAACCATTGACAAAAAGCAGTTTGAAGCATATTTGCTTCCTTATATGTCTAAGTCAGACCTTGCACAGCAAATGCCTCTTCACACTGGTAAAATAAAAGATCTGTCAATGACAACTTAAAAATATAATTATTACTACATGAAAGGACAATGATTTTGAAACTCTGAGTCAAGGGGCCAACATCTGCATCAGATACTTAACCACAATAAAAAGCTAAATTGCCTTCAAAAGGGTTCTTGGACCACTTCTACCTCAGAAATTCTGCATGGGTGAAAATGAACCAAGTAACACACCTCGTTAGGCTTACCTGGAAGTCTTAATACAGATCTAAAGTGATAATAAAACAATAGTAGTGAATTCCTGTGTCAATGAAGCAGGAAGACATGAGTTCACTTTCTTTTTTTGCAAGATTACGGGTACCAAAGAAAACCTTCAAATAATTTCTGTAGTCTTCAAAATTAACTTTGAAATCCAGAGGAAGAAAGTAGATGCCACACTTACCACCAGAAACATGAAGCTCATCTCGAATCTCCTTACTAATCTGTGCTGGAGTGACATACTCTTTTCCATCAAGTGTGTGCACTACTTCCAGCTGCTTTTCAGCAATCAGTTTAGTGACAATTTCTATACAGTTCCTTTCTGACAATCTAGCAACAGCATAAAGAATAATCAGTTATTCTAAGTAAGCACTTGCTAAAAATTATATTTAAAGTGATGTTGAAAAAATAACAAACAGAGGGAATGCAATGAAGATCACTTGCTGTTCCATGTGAGTCCTTTTTACAACAAAGAACTAATTCCAAGGCCCAACTTACTGCCCCCCAATCATCCATATGGCTTATGTGGCTCATCTCTCTAAAACGACTTTTACTCTTTTCCTGAACAGCTGTCAGCACTTTTTGCTGTAAGAATGCACCTGCCCGTGATTTTAGGAATGGTTGTATTTACAAAATTTGTGTCTTCTGTACTACTAATTTTAGGGGTTTGGGTTTTCTTTATTTTGTTGTTGTGGTTTTTGGTGTTTTTTGGTTGTTTTTTTTTGGGGGAGGAACATTTCTTTAATAAAAACAAGTCCTGGGCAACAACCTCAATCGCTCTACAACACATGAGGAATAAATAGAGCACTGGAGCTGTGCGGATGTTCAGAAGTTTTCATTTAACAGCGGTTACACACCCAAGCACTTTGGTGGCCCCGCATACACTCTCCCGGGGTCCCAGATGCCCCTTTGGGGCTAAGGAGCACCGACACACCAATGAACGCCGATCAGAAGAGGTCTGCAGCGGGGACCAACAGCTCGGTGGGACCCTGCACACACCCAAGCACTTTGGTGGCCCCGCATACACTCTCCCGGGGTCCCAGATGCCCCTTTGGGGCTAAGGAGCACCGACACACCAATGAACGCCGATCAGAAGAGGTCTGCAGCGGGGACCAACAGCTCGGTGGGACCCTGCGGTGTGTCAGGGCCGGGGGCCGCGGCACAGCCCGCCCTGAGCCCTGGGCCCGGCGGTGAGGAAGGGCCGCCTGCGCGGGGAGAGGCGGCCGGCAGGCGCTCCGCAGCA
>NW_009970719.1:1464568-1485022 GCF_000747805.2 Chaetura pelagica
ACTGCTGTGTGTTGGAGGGGCGCTTGGGCAGGCCTAGGAGGGACCTCCCTCTCTGCTCTGCCCTGCTGACGCCTCATCTGCAGCACTGCGTCCAGCTCTGGGCTCCCCAGTTCATACATCTGCCCTGGGAGGAGAGGCTGAGGCTGTGTAACCTGAGGGGGGAGGAGGCTGAAGGGGGAAAGCTCCTGAACACACGTAAATACCCAAAGGGGGTGTCAGGAGGCCCTGATCAGGCTCTTGGCAGTGGTGTCCAGTGACAGGATGAGGGGCAATGGTCACAAACTGGGACACAGGGGTTCAAAGCTTTACCGTGAGGATAACAGGACTGGAACAGGCTGCCCAGAAAGGTTATGGAGTCTTTGCCTCTGGAGACGCTCAAAACCCATCTGGACGTGTTCCTGTGTGATCTACAGTGGGTGATCCTGCTCTGTCAGGGGGTTTGGACTATTTGATCTTCAGAGGTCCCCTCCAACTCCCTCCTGTCATTCTGCAGTTCTGTTATTCTGTGGGGCATGAGGTACGTAGCATCACCATTTAATGGCTCCACTGTTGTGCAGTGAGGAGAGAGCTCAGGTTATTTAGCTGTGGGATCAGAGGTCGGCCACACTGTTTTAAAGGCCTTTGGGGCTGTTAGATGAGGTTGGCTTGTCTGTGGTCGTGACTGAGCATACGGCACAGGGGGTGCTCCTGCCCCAGGGTGAGTGGAGGAAGGTCAGTCACCAGAGACCCTTGTCATCCCCCGAAACAGCAGCAGGAGAATGTTGAGATACCCAGGGTGGGGAAAGTGCTTTGTGCTGCTAAGGTTCTGCCAAGGTCCTTCTCTATTTCTTGCTGGAAACATTCTCTGTGTGAACATAGATCCTGCAGAGCCATTTCTAATTTTTAAATTATTATTATTTTTTTAGTGATGCTGTTTTCTCATCCTTTCAAAGTTGTGGAAAAATGTCGCTGGCATAGTTTGTCACACTGGGTGCAGTTTAAATAGTGTGAACAAATACTTAATAAGATAATGGCATAGTAAATGATAACAACATGTTTATAGTGAGATAAGTGTGTGGCTTTGGTTTTACTGGTCATTTTCTTTGTGATAAGAGGCTAGGGTCAGGTTTCATTTAGCTTAGGCATCTGAAGTTAGCTGTTGAGTCTAGCCTTGAGCCCCTTCATAGACAGTGAGACAGGCTCCTCAAATTGTTGCTAAGCTCTTTCTAAAACATACAACTATGACAAGTTTACTAATTACTCACTGGAGGTGCCTCTTCTTCTCCACTGCCAAAGAAGACAACAAGGAAGATTCCTTAGCTAGATCCTTGATTTAGGTACCAATATTCAGGTGGAATGAGTAGTGTATTGAAGGGTAGGTAAAAAACATGTGAAACTGTGGGAACAACTTTTATGAAAATGACATAGAAACAGGCCATCCTGGGGAACATCAGGAAAAGAACTGGGAACTTAGAACTGGTTTCCTCCCACCGAACCTTAAAAGTATCTGAAGTGTTCTAATTATAAGTATAGTCTACAGGCTATGGAGAATCTCTCCTAAAATCTGCATCGCTCTTTGGGCTGGCTAAATTGGGCTCTGTAGTTAAGATTCAAAAGTGAAGTATAATGAATATGACCTTCACGTCTGTGTGTACTTCAAGCCACATCTGTTGAAGCAGTCATCTGTAAACAAAGCTGGGTTATTGCTTTTTTTACAGTTTGGAGGTTTTTTTTACCAGAGTGCATAGAAGGGACAGATGAATCATATAATCACACAACTTCTATAAGCATATTAATATTTCTAAGTTACAGGTTCTGTTTTGAGTCTGTGACCAAAGAGATTTTAAAAGGACCCTTTTTTCAAGATGTATGTACATGTGCACAACACGTGTGCTAGCATTTTCTATATCTAATTGTTATTCAAGCAACAATTCTGATTATTTTTTTGCTGTAGAAATCACTTTTCCTTAGACAGGTTATAGAATAAGTTAAATCTTATGTTAAAAAGCTAGTAACTAATGCATTTTACTACACATACACAAATCTCTGGCAGTTAACGCAACTCTAGTGTTATTAGCAGCTATTTCATCCAAAAAGTATGTTGCATAAAAATAAAGTTCATACAATTTATTTTACTACAGTACTCCAAAGTTTGCTGATTCCAGAGCCACCACAGGAACAGAAATGTTGCAGGTATATAAGCTAAATGTGAAGGTATTTATAGCTCTAATGGTAGCAAAGGTTTAAATAAACCTTTGCATAACAACTATAATATAGATGGATGGCCAAATTTCATTGACACAAAGCAAAGCAAATAATTTCTTATTAAGGCAATGTATAATATTGCATTGATTCACTTTGAGACTATCAATTACCCTGTCTAAATTGGGGACAAGAGAAGAAAATTGTGAGGTTATTTATCCTGTCAAAATGAATCAATGTTGTCTGTTTGACATAAAGTATGTTATAAAAGTTCATCTTGTAATATTCATTTATATTCATAGGCATTGTTCTTAACTCTCCTTGGGGAACTTGGAATTTCTATCAGTCCACTATAGGAGCCTGAGTTAAAGGAATGGATTTTCATTTCTGTGATTGCTCCTACTTCCTAATGCAATGCATTAACCACCAAAAGAGCAAAACTTGAGGATACAGGCTGAGTCAGTCCTGGTTGCCAAGTATTACAGAAAGTTGAATCTAATGGTCCTCCATTCCAGTCAGCTGAAGGTACTGTTTTCCAGTACAGGTTCTTACAGTCATTGCAAAATTTAGAGCAGGAAACAAACAGAATCATCGAATCATCAAATAATTTGGGTTGGAAGGGACCTTAAAGATCATCTTGTTCCACCCCCACTGCGTGGGCAGGAACACTTCCCACTAGACCATGTTGCTCCAAGCCCCATCCAACCTTGCTTTGAACTCTTCCAAGGGTGAGGCTTCCACAACTTTCCTGAGCAACCTGTTCCAGTGTCTCAGCACCCTCACTCTATAAAGAATTTCTTCTTAATGTCTAACCTGAATCTACCCTCTTTCAGCTTAAAAACTGTTACCCCTCATCCTGTCACTACATGCCCTTGTGAAAAAGTTCCTCTCCAGCTTTCCTGCAGCTCCTTCAGGTACTGGAAGGCTGCTATGGTGTCTTCTCAGAACCTTCTCTTCTCCAGGCTGAACAACCCTAACTCTCTCAGTCTGTCTTCACAGAAGAGGTGATCCAGCCCCTGATCATCTTCATGGACCTCCTCTGGACTTGCTCCAACAGGTCCATGTCCTTTTTACACTGGGGGCCCCAGAGCTGGACACAGTACTCCAGGTGGGAGTCTTACCAGAGTGGAGTAGAGAGGCAAAATTAGGAGAAACACCTAGTTCTGCTTCAGAGTTGTGTCAAAAGAGTCCAGGCATGTGTGTTTCCATACTTAGAAGCATTGGCTCCTAAGGTGGAATAGGAATGTCTTTTAATATTTTGAGAACTCACCTTTCAATTCCAGAAGCTTTACTGGAAGAAGTCAAAAGCTCTGAAAAATCTGTGGGTTTCTGTTTTCCATCTCTGTGTACACACATACTTTTGTTGCATATTTTATGGTATCTTCCTGTTGGTTTATAGCAGTTATCCTGAAAAAGAGATTAATGAATTAAAATAAATTGAAAGAAGGCATTGATAGCAAGCCTGTTTGAAGTAATTAGTGATCCAGCAAAAATGTCCCTTGTGCATTCTCCTTTGCTGCAGGGAACACTCTTCAAACTTTGATGATCCTGTTTGAAATAATTAGTATTTATTTAGGAAAGGAAAGAGCTTAAAGGTGTAGTGAAGCCTCCCATATTAGACCTGACAGCAAAAAAAGTTTTGTTATTAATGCCACTAAAATTTGAATAGCTAGGGACAGTATGTTAAATGACTTCTATGTCACTCGGTGTAGTTCCTGTTCTTCTCAAGGTATGTAAAAGAAAATCTACAGGATGGGAAGACAGTGCTGCAATGTAAAAATATCATGCAAAGGATATGATCAATGCAATGAATAAACAAATGAAACTGATATTGTAGATGGGATTTTTGACCACATAGGGCATAGAATCACTGAATGTTAGGGGTTGGAAGAGACTTTTGGAGATCATCTAGTCTAACCCCCCTGCCAGAGCAGGACCACCCAGGGCAGGTCACACAGGAACACATCCAGACGGGTCTTGAAAGTCTTCAGAGAAGGAGACTCCACAACCTCTCTGAGCAGCTGTTCCAGTGCTCCATCAGCTCTACAGTAAAGAAGTTCTTCCTCATGTTGAGGTGGAACTTCCTGTCTTCCAGTTTTTGTCTGTTGCCCCTCGTCCTATCACAGGGCACCACTGAAAATAGATTGCCTCCTCCTTCTTGACACCCACCCTTCAGATATTTATATACATATTTGTGTAGATATTTGTAGACATTAATAAGATCCCCTCTCAGTCTTTTATTCTTCAGACTAAACAGCCCCAGGTCTGTCAGCCTTTAAGTATTTTTAGCAGTATATAGAAAATGCTCAGAAAGAACAAATGACACAATATAGAGAAGAACAAAGTTTGTAAGAGGAGTGGTTTATCAGAAAACTTTTCACTTGGCAAAAAATATTAATTACACTAATTGTGATATGGACAGTTTATTTTCCTTCCATTCAGAAACAGCGCTGCCACACCTTGTTCATTTAGGGATGGAACTAATCTGATAATGACAGGGGAATAAAACATAAGGATGTGATTATCCAGTGGACTGGACTGTGCACAGGCCGTATATTTTTAATCTGGGCCATTTTTCTTAAGATAGATACCTGCAAAGACAGGATATAATAGTGTAACTACTGCAATGATGAAAAAGTAGCAATAATGCAAGTGGAAATGAGTAAATATTTGCCCAACAGAATGTCTAAAAATAGTTTGTAAAGTAGATGGAATGGTGTATAAATTAGAATTTTGTTAAATGGTTCCTTAATTCCACATATGCTACAATATTAAATTCTGCATATGCTATGATGCTATGCTGCGATCTTTAGCACTTGCTGGTCATCTTTTCTGCCAAAAGCTGAGTTTGTGAATTTAAAAGGTTTCACTATTAGGTTTTGTTCATTTGTGTGCTCGCTGTGATTTTAGAAATTAAAAAGGTCAGATTTTGTTTGGTCTTTGTTATGCTGGTGTACAAAATGTAAGTAACAAATTTGATGTGGTGATTCAGAGGGATTATTCTGATGAAGGAACAAGCCTAACAAGCTTTCCTTTATCAGAGTGAGTTGGCAAGATAAAGCACAAGCTTTTAAAAATTGGTAAGGGATATTGGACATGTATTAGAAGGACAGGGTTTTCACCCTGGCTGTGTGTGCCATGGGGAGCTTTGGCTTTTTTTGTTTTCACAGTCCTTCCTTAATGCAGTTATAAATAACATAATGTTTTGCATTTTACTGCATTCTTTTCCTGTCCTGTTGCACAGTGGCTGTGCTGTGTGCTAATGGGAGGTTGCTTAGTTCAGCCTCAGGCAGCCTTTTCTACATAATTGGATCAGTCTTGAAACACCATATTTTCAATTAATTAGTGTGATTACCTACCCGTCTGTAGATAGGAGAAATTTGGTATTAATTTGAATCTTCTTTTTGTATCAATAATAAAGCTTTCTCTGAATAAAATATTTATAGATGTACAGAGCATGAAACCTGGAAAATCTCACAAGTAAAACTGAATACTAAATGCATTTGCAGGTGCCTGGTTTATACACTTTGCGTATGTGGTTCAGACATGTTCAGGAAATTATATAGGTACCATTTTTAATTATATTTTTTTACTGTTTTAAGTAACTGTTTTATTTTTGTTCGAAAGTGCACAGAGCTAATGAAATTTTCTCTGCTTCAAAATATTAAGTCCAGTCTATATCATTGTTTAGCCAAGTTGTTTTCTCTATTTGGATTAGAAGACTAAATGTACCAAAGTATTTAAATGAGCAAATTCCTCCACTGTGTTTGACAAAACCCACTTTGATCTTTTTTGAGGAGTGGTTATACATAATAGACAGAATTTAGAGTGACCACTTTTTTCACCTGAGCTTTGAACCTCTCTTTGAGGAGAGACAAATTTCTGCATGTTTTCAACCCTATGCCGAGTTAAAAATCAAATGTACTCCTGTACTTGTAGAACAAATTGAAAAGAACAAAAGCCACTGCTTATATCCATATTTTGCTATTCAGCTGAATATTTTGATTAATGCTTAATAGAGGATCAATTTGTCAGTAACAGTGTAGCCTGTCATGGTCAGATACTGCAAACATCAAGTGTATTTTACTCTGATATACTGAGCTGCCATAGAACAGAGCATTGAAGTACTATATAATTTTTTTATTAATAGTAAACCAGAAGTACTTGTAAGATATTGCAAGCTATATAAAATACATGCTGTTGCATAAATAAACAAGCATTTATACTATCAAAGGCATAGAGAAACTTTTAAGGGGTCTGTCAACAGACATTCTCAAAGCACAGTGCCAAACCAAACACTTGAGCCGGAATTAAGACCAGAAGAATAAAGATACATAAAGGCAGAAGGAAAGTACAACTTTATTTTAAAAATAATTAAAAAATGCGCTATTAACAAACATGCATATAAAAATGTCAGTTCTTCCTTCTTTCACATTTCTTAGAATTAACACATACCATTTGTTAGGTGCTTGGTTTGGCTTGTTTTTATGGCAGAAGGGAAGAAGATTTCTGAGTAGAATATTTCTGGGGCGTATAGGAAAGCTTGTAGCAAGAGGACAAGGTGTAATGGATTAAAACTGAAAGAGGTTAGATTTAGATTAGACATTTTTTAGTGTGAGGGAGGTGAGAGACTAGAACAGGTTGCTCAGGGAAGCTGTGGCAGCCCCATCCCTGGAAATATTTAAGGGCAGGTTGGATAGGACTATGAGCAACCTGACCTAGTGGGAGATGTCCCTTCCCATGCAGGGGGGTTGGATTTAGATGATCTTTAAGGTCCCTTCCAACCCAAATAATTCTACGGTTCTATGAAAAAAACCCCAAACAAACAGATATATTTATTCCCAGAATACTTTTAATACTTCCTCTGTGTTAAGCTTATGTTGCAGTTGAGGTGTCCTCGATCTCATCCCAAAGCAGCAGTGAACTGAGGTTTTGCATATCCTTGGCAGGCACTGAAGCATCAGCAGAGCTGCCAGCTCAGGGCACTCTGTTGGGTTAGCTGTTAAGGGTGCTGGAATTCCATTACTGTAAAGTGGAATGGTACTTCATACAAGTATAGCACTGTCTATTTCACATAGTGAGGAGGGAATTTAAATGGGAAGGAAAGAACAAGGTTTCAAGCCTGCTTGCCTCTATATCACCTCCTGACCTCAGGAATTGCCCCTTTGAACCAAATAGTTTCCATCACTTTACAAGGGAGCAGGCATTTGACTGCAATTTATCTTTCTCTCCCATCCTTATTGGGCTGCTTTCAGCCCTGAATGAGAAGAGGGACTTGGATCACTGGTTTGCTTTCTCTTGTGTCACTTCACAGATTTCTTATATCAAATTATGAATAGTAATTAGGTTGTTCCCTCATGCTCTCTTCCCTCTGGAAAGCTGTTTTGGAGTCAGTCTATAACAGATGATTAGAAATCATCTAATTTCCAGACTGAATTAATTTATGAGCATTATTAGTGTTGATGTCACCATAGTGCTGTAGTTGAATTAGTCAATCACAGAATCTGTGTGGCCTAGAAATGTGTAATATTTGTGAAAAGAATCAGTATGATGCAAGGTGCTTGGGGTAAGATATTTCTGGTAGAGATGGAAATATTAATGCTACAGGGAGACAGTGGTTATCAGAATCATGGACAGTTCTAAGGGACCAAGTTAAAAAGAAAAAATTACCTCATAGGACCTCTAGGTACAATTTATGAGGACAGGGGAATGCAGGCTCTGTTTCACAAGAAAGATCTGTCTTGTCTAATTTAAAAAGGCTGAAATATGGCTGAGCTTTTAATCAGAAGGTAAACAACTGATACGTAGGGGAAAAGCTATAATTAAGTTAGAAAAAAAAATTGGCACAAAACTCCTGAACAATGAGGTTCTGGAACCACCTCAAGATGTAAGTTATAAGGCAAATCACCACACTGGTTTTCAGCTGGAATTTTCTAAGGGAGAATTGTGAGAGTGGGTTGTCTAAAATATCCAGGGTCTAGATCACTGTAGGAGATCTCTCTTTTTCTGTGTGGTCTTATGTGCAATTAAGTGGTTTTGTAGGAAAAAGGAATCACAAATGATTCAGAGCTGATACGAGATCTGATCATTTTGTAAATGTGAGTAAAGGAAATTGAAGGTGATCAACACATTTCAAAATCTCTTCTAATATGATTATTTAAAATGTGTTATGACTGAATTCCCTAGTAAAAAATGATAAATAAATTGCATAGCTTCATGTTATATTTAAATCAAGTTCTGTGAGTGGAGACACAATGAAACTCCATGATTAAATCCATGGATGAATGTGCTCAAGCTCTCTCCAACTGAAAAAATCAGCTCAGGGTTGGAACAACTGTATCTTACATTGCAATTGGGACAGGCCAGGAGTGGTGAAACATCACATCTCAGCTAATGTGTAATAACTTGTCAAGTTACAGTTGCCCAAACAACTTCTGATTGTGTTCGTGTATCTTATTTGCTAATCCTGACTGCTCTTAGCAAAATTCCATTTACATTTGTGAGTTAAATAAGAAGTCCTACACTTGGGCTTTCATTTTATGAACACAACACGGAAATTTTTTGAAAAAGTTAATTTTAACATCTTTCTAGAAAACTGTTAAACAGACTCAAAGAAGTAAAAATTGTTGTGGAAAAGCATTCAAAGGGTTAATGTGATTTTTATATGGATTTTTTGTTTGTCAGCTCAGTCGTGCACCAAGACTCTGAAATTACAGGTGTGCTCAAGCAGAACAACTGTGTTCTATTTTAGCTCAACATATTAATCCATTCTATTCTGCATCATTGTGTTAGAGGGTGCCTTCATCTTGCACACACTGCAGATAGCACAGATATGCTAGGATAAAAAAGACTCCTTCTGAAATGCCAGTGCATTCTGAGATGCAACTTTATCCTTCTATTAGAAAAAAAAAAAACAACACAGAAAAAAATTATCCAAATCTTCTTTTGTTAAATTTCCATCTGCAAATATTAGGTTTGAGGGAAAAAAAAAAAAATAATCTTAAGTGCTCATATATACCTACTGAAGCTAAAGAGTTAGAGATATGGGTAGGAAAAATGTCTCTTGGATTTTTGCTTTCTGCACAATGTGTTTGCTATTGCACTGTTTTTTTTGTTGTTGTTGTTGTGTTTTTTTTTCAGGACTGATGTAAACTTCAGATCTCAGAAAATTCAGTTGTAGAGATTTTCCTCTTCTATTTTCACCACGTCATATCCTCTCAGTATTTTGGATATTACATGATTAACTCTTCCCTTACAGAAGTCATCCTTTTACCATAGTGTCAGTCTTATGAAAGAGCACAGAGGAAACTGCTGCTGGAAGGTGATAGGAGGATTAAAAGCCTTCCCCCAGTCTCAGAATTCATGAGTTCATTTTACCTATTCCTTTACTCTGGAGTGTGAAATCGTGTAAAGGTAGTGAGTTTTCTGGTACAAACTGGATAATCCATATCTATTTATTTATTTGTTTTTTAAATTACCTGTTTAACTTAGTGTCTTTGTTCCTGAGGTAGGATTTTTTAAAAAAAAATCTACTTTAAAATAAGGAAAAAAACATTTAGATCAGTTTAGGAATTAAGAATTTCTCAGTTTTCTTACAGAATTTAATGATTAGATTGTCAGTATACAGAGGGCACTTGACCTCATAAAGCTGTGTCATAGAATCATAGAACCATAGAACAGTAAGGGTTGGAAGGGACCCCTGGAGATCATCTAATCCAACTCCCCTGCCAGGACCACCCAGGGCAGGTCACACAGGAACACAGTTTTCTTACAGAATTTAATGATTAGATTGTCAGTATACAGAGGGCACTTGACCTCATAAAGCTGTGTCATAGAATCATAGAACCATAGAACAGTAAGGGTTGGAAGGGACCCCTGGAGATCATCTAATCCAACTCCCCTGCCAGGACCACCCAGGGCAGGTCACACAGGAACACATCTAGATGGGTCTTGGAAGTCTTCAGAGAAGGAGACTCCACAGCCTCTCTGAGCAGCTGTTCCAGTGCTCCATCAGCTTTACAGTAAAGAAGTTCTTCCTCATGTTGAGGTGGAACTTCCTGTGTGCCAGTTTTTCTCTGTTGCCCCTTGTCCTATCACAGGGCACCACTGAAAAGAGACTGGCCCATTCTTCTTGACACCCATACTTTAGATATTTGTGAACATTAAGAAGATTCCCTCTCAGTCTTTTCTTCTCCACTGTCATGGTGTCACTGTGTTTCCTCTCTGTGCCAGCCTGTTTCCACCTGCTATCTCCTATCTTATTAATAGATTACAAATTCCTAGGGTAGAGGTTTTCTCTTTTGTTGGCTATATCTATCACAAAATAAAATGGTTTGAGAAAGGCTACCTAATAACTATGAGAGTGCAAGGTAGGAAAACAATGTTACTGGGGCTTTAGAAATAAAGGAATGCACTCTTGTCTAAAGAAGAGCCAACAATTACATTGTTGTGCAAATGAAGCTCTGTGCACAACATTTGCTCCATAACAAGTGCAAATTTCACTCTTCTGACTAGTAACAGCATAATGCTCATGGGACCTTGCATTGGATTCAGTTTGAGATTAACGTAGCTAATTTTGTCATCTGCATGTAGGTGCCTGTAGGTATCTGAGATGGCTGTGCTACTTCTTTACTCAGTGGGCAGCTAGGGCTTGATTCAGCTACCTAAGCAGGGGGAAGAAGAGGTATTTGAGATGGTATAAAGTATCCAGAATATCTGCATGGATCTAGTAAATGTGACAAAATGCCTAAGTACTTCTGGAAGTCACATGGGAGACTTTTTGACATCTCAAATGATGTTAGGTTATTATGCTTAGGCAACTAAAGTAAGCATCTAGTCAATACAGTCAGTGGAGCCCAGAGCAAGCTTCAGGTGACCAGCCATGAGGGTGGTTGCACAGATATTTAGTGCTGTTTGTGATACTAAGAGCTACCTTGCTGGCCTCCAGCCACCACTCCAGAGGAAACTGGTCTTCCTCAAGTCCTGTGTCATGTATGACAGCATGAGTCTTAAACACTTTATGACATATGAAATAATACTAGGTGTCTACAGATGAGCAACTAAATCAAGCTGTCAGTATCTACTCAATGAGATGGTGCTTGTGAGGCTTCCTTGATTATGCTGATTAGATCTTTATTGTTTGCAGTGAGAGCTTAAGGGAACAGCATTCTTGTAGGTATCTACAATTTGGAAGGTTTCAGTTGCGTGTATGTTCATGCCTAGTGTCATTTAGGCTCTGTGGGATATTTCCTCTGGTCTGTCTCTAGAGTAAGATGTCTTCCTCAAGAATTGTGCCACCTTTATCAGCCCTATGCTGGTTTTGATCAGCTGAAAGTGTTTTATATGCACTAGATGTCTGCACTTGGGCAACTGAATTACTTTCCAGTTTTCTTAATCTGAAGCTTAATGCCAGCCTTAATTTCCATTTCATATGCAGGGACAAGAAGAAAAGCATTTCCTAAAATGGACCCAAAATGTGACAATCAGAATTAAATTTTCAGTTCCTGTCAGTGGACACAGATGAAAAGACTGGGGAGTATGGTCCACCTTTTAACAGAAGGCATAACACCAGTTAAATGTAAAATAACAAGTTAACAGCTTCAGTCTGAGGGGTTCATGAGCCAACTCCCACAGTGTTTCCGTAACACCTTTGTACTCTTTTGATTTCTTACGTGGTTGTTCCTTCTCTCATGACACATGCTTATGGTATCAGTACTTTTATTATTTGCTGTATAAGAAAACTGGAAAATTACCTTGTCTTGTGTATCCAAGCATTCTAGCTCCTCTCCTTGGAAATTTATGTTTGCTTATTATGCAGTGTCTGAAACGGGATATTTGAAAACTTTCTGCAAAATAGTGCTTTTTTTTCTGAAGGTTCATATATATTATACAGTACTATATAATGTCTTCAGATAGTAGGAACTCCTGGCTGTGTAATAACTCTGCTGATTTCTTGAACATTTGCACCCAGAATCTGTTTGTCATTACGAAGCCTCCTTTTCTAGGCATTTCTGGACAAATATTCCTGATGAAAATGCCTATGTAGATGTCTGATATAACAGAATTCAAATAATGGAAATTCTTTGCAACCTTTAACCTACCTGACTTACAATCTTGGAAGTTGTTGCAGTTTAAACTCTGAGTTTTGTAGTCAGTGAAATTAATCAAGTGTCTGTGGGGAGAGATGAATCTTGTCTAAAACACCAGGTTTAGGATGAGATGAATTACCCTCTGGAGGTGTCTCATTCATTCCTTTGACACATAAAGGGCTTAAAGTTACTCATTTTGAAGTAGTCAACTAACTTTCAGGTGCCTGAAGTTGATGATATTTATCTTCCCTTTTGTAATTGGAATGTGAACAGCTGAGAATGTGCTAACAAGATCTTGGGCTTTTCATCAAAGCTAAACTGATACTGAACACTTGGATTTAGCTTACAGATGGTAGATGTTTCTCCTGGTCTTTTGGTATTGCCTCCAAAGCAGTATCACAGGAAATTATTCGAGTTTGTCCATTACTCAGCCATGAGAATCCATAACCAAGCTGCTTAGAGCAGCTTAAATGTATTCTGGAAAAATAAAATATTGTGTTTTATTAGTCAGCACTCCCTGAGACTATCACGCCAGATAAAAATTGAGAAGTGTCCATTCAATTTGTAACTTATGCCTCCCTTCCTTATGTCAGCATGGGCAGAAGAAGCATGTGGTGGTGGTAATGGTGCTCATGAGCTAAGTGAGCTGTGGCCAGGAGGCATGTGGGGGGCATGCCTAGTTTTGCTGAGGGGAAGTCTTGCACAGAAGTGGGAGATCTGTGTGTTGCTTCTGTTTGCTCTTTAAGTGGCCTTTCCTGGGTGCAGTGACATGGAGAGCTGACAGGAGCCACAGGGGCTTGGGCAAGCTATAGTGATCCCTGATGTTCAGCAAAACCCAAGCAATTGAGACTTTTACCTTTCTATCTATATTTTTCTCTTTTTAATTTCATTAATTTTTATTATTTTTTATTTTTTTTTTCTAGTTATTTATCTGATATCTTGGTTAACAGTCTTTTTGGCTCACTCCTTATGTTTTCAGGAAAACTGTGGAGGTCAGAGCTATGGTGGTTGATTGTTTTCCAAGAATAAAATTTTTCTCTCATGCAATTAAGGTGTATGCAATTAAGGTGTAAGTAAGATGCCAGATTTCATGGAATTCATGGTTCTGGACTCTAAAGCCAGAAGCAACAGAGAAATTCCAAACTTCTTTTAAAGACTGTTTTTAAAGAACAGCTTCTTCCATCTCAGTGGCAAATGTCTTTACAGAGCCACAGAATGGTTGATGTTGTCAAATGGTTGATGAGTCAAATCTGGAATAGTCCACCTTGGGTGAAGAGAGCAAGGTCCTCACTGTTTCTTTTTTCTGTTCTGTTCTTTATCCTCAGCTGCTTCACTCTGTAGTAATAGGAAAAGGTTGTCAAGACAGCACAAGGTTCCCTGTAGTGTTGGTACCAACTTCTCATGTTCAAAAAGGAAATACATGTGAAGGCAAAACCACGTAGTGGCAGAACTTTTAGGGAGTGAAATTTAAACTAAGGAAGAAAAAAAGTGGATTTTGCAGAACCCTAATTGTGGAGGCAAAATCTGATATTACACTTCAAGTGCCCTAAAATAAACCCAGATCTGTTTGCTGCCACTTCAAAATGTCAAAAATCAGCTGTGACTTTTTAAAGCCTTTTTTCCTCTCCTTGTAACAAAGTTTATTTAATGAATTCAGGGACCCTGACATTTTTTAAGGCAGGCATTCTGGTTTCATATGAGAAAAAAATGCATGGCATGAGGTATGAAATACCTAATGAAGCAAAATATGTGTGCCAAAGGATTAAATATGCTTTTATAAGACTCTGATTATTCTTCAGTGGGCTATGAGATGTGTAGGTGACATGACAGGAATGCAGCTTCCAGGTAGCTGAGGCAATAATCTTTTAAAAGACTGAGTGCAGAGTGCACAGAAACCAAAGGCATAGCCTATAACCATGCAACTGATAGCAGGCTGGATGGTTTATAAATAAGTTCCACTACTTTATTCCTGGATTTTGCACAGAAAAAAAGCTGTAACTTAAATGCCAAGGAATTTGAGTAGCTGCAGCTCAACACTGATAGTAGCTTTTCATCCCCAAACCTTTCAGAAACTGGAATATGTGTTTTACAGAAAATAAATTCACAATAGAGAAGACTGCTTAAAAGTAGAGAAAAATTGACACCAATTGATTCTGAAATCAAATAGTTATCCACTTAAATACACTTGCTTTTCTGCTTGAAGCAACATCTACAAATTGGAGCCAAAGCTTGGATTCTCCCTGGTCTACGCATCTCAGTTGCATTGCCTGTGTAGAATGTATTCTGTTCCAGGTTTTGGGTTGCTATTTTTATTTTTCTTTTGTTTTCCATGGCCAATCAACTGCCTTAGTAGAATGTCTTCAGAGGTGAGTAGTATGACTGCCAAATCACATGGACTGACATTGTGTTAGAAGAATAGAAAGGGAAATTGAAGGCCACAGATATTGGGCAAAATCTTATATTAGTATGATGGAAATATGAACATGTGATGGAAATATGAAGAGAAATTAACATTTTCAGAAATACTTAGAATGTGACACCTGTCACAGAAGTTAGAATCATAGAATCATAGAATCATTAAGGTTGGAACGGACCTTAAAGATCATCAAGTTCCAACCCCCTGCCATGAGCAGGGAACCAATAGACCAGGTTGCACAAAACCTCGCCCAACCTGGCCTTAAAAACCTCCAGGGATGAGGCATCAACAACCTCCCTGGGCAACCCATCCCAGTTCCTCCCCAACCTTAGAGTGAAGAATTTCTTCCTAACCTAAATCTCCCCTCTCTCAGTTTAAAACCATTACCCCTTGTCCTATCACCATCTTCTCTGATGAAAAGCCCCTCCCCAGATTTCCTGTAGCCCCTTTCAGGTACTGGAAGGTGCTCTAAGGTCTTCCTGGAGCCTTCTCTTCTCTAGGCTGAACAGCCCCAACTCTCTCAGCCTGTCTTCATAGCAGAGGTGCTACAGGCCTTTGATCGTCTTGGTGGCCTTTCTCTGGACTCATTCCAACAGGTTCATATCTTTCTTGTGCTGAGGACACCAGAGCTGTACACAGTATTCCAGGTGGGGTCTAACCAGAGCAGAGTAGAGGGGCAGAATCACCTCCCTGCCCCTGCTGCCCACACTTCTTTTGATGCAGCCCAGGACACAATTGGCTCTCTGGGCTCCAGCACACACTGGCAGCTCATGTCGAGCTTCTCATCAACTACCACCCCCAAGTCCTTCTCCTCAGGACTGCTCTCCAGTCAAAGTTCCTTTGGATCAAAAGTCAGAATTTGTAATTTCTGCAGTGGTGTATTTTGTCCCTGTGGGAGTGAATGGCTCTGGATCATACAGTCTAAAGTTATACGAAGATATACAGAAGACACAGGAGAGATGCTCTGCAGCACTGTTTGTTTCCTGTTAGCACTGCATTGTCAGAAGTAGTAAATCTGTGACCATTGAACAGGCACAGCTGACCTAGAGCAGAATGTTGGTCATTCTTTTTAATGTATTCCAGTTCTTGACAGAGTGCTCATCAGGAATATAATGCTGATCATATCAGTTCCCCTTATGGCAAGCCCAAAAGGCACTGACATTATTGTGCTGTTTGTTCTCCAGTTCTCTGTTGAATAAAGAACCTCAACAAAGGTGAATATGAAGAAAGAGTAAGTGTGCTAAAATCTTTTAACCTTTGGAAGTAGTTGGCATGTGAGGTAAAGAGCAATTAAAATGATTTAATAAGGACATGTTTAGAAAACAGCCCTTTTTGTAGTTAGTTTAAATATGCACATACCTGCCCACACTAAACCCAGTCTTACAGGTGTAGACTTACTGGGGAGTTGCTGGCTCTGTAAACCTGGCATAGGATTTGCCTCTGCTGTTCTAGCCATGTGGGCAGTGAAACCCTTTCCTTGAGGGTAGAGTGCAGAGGAAATCTAGCTCCATGAAATGTCCTATACACATACTGTTGATTGTATTTCTGGAGAAAGCACAGCAATGTTTTCTCTTGTATGCCTGCAATCCCACTGAAATTGCTTTCCAATCCCTTGAAGAAAGAACAACCCAGCTGTGCATCCAGACAAACACACCAGAGTGGCTGTTGGTTTAGCTAATTTCAACTGCTGGTGAAAAACACTGGAAGAGCAACGACTATTAATCACACAGGGAATTATAGATTAAAACTGTTATCTAGAACAGCAGTAAAAAATGATGTGCTGAAATACATATGGACCATCTGAGTTTCTAAAAACTTCATTATGCTTTCACATGGAGTACAGTTTCTCTGGAATTGTTCAGTGGAAGCAGATAAGAGTTACTAGGAACACAGACTATTCTCTGATCCTGTAAGTTGAGGATAAATTAATATTCCTCCCAACATGCAATCTTAGAAATACTTTCTATTTTCTTTGAACAAATAAGGAAATCTCCAAATCTCACCCTCCAAAAAAACCCAACAAACCAACCCCAAACAAACCAACCCAAATCTAAGGTACTCTGATGTAAAGCATTAAAGCTTGTCTGTGTGTTTTGAGAATTTACCAGTGTTGGCATTTAGTTGTCCAAGGCAGCTACCTTTTGGATTTTACATATTGATTCTGTCACTGTGTGAATTTAATCATATTTATACTTCCCTGTTTCTTGGTTTTAACTCTGGGGAAAAGAATTGAAGTGTGTGTTATAAACAATGTGTGAGAACATCTGTTAGAAACAGTATTGCATTACCAGTTGAAGTCTTAGGAAAATACTAAATAGGAAATACGAGTTTAGAGGGGTGATGAAGAGGAAAAGGAGAGGAGGAGTGGTCACTTTCATACTTGTTCAACTGGATCACACAGAATCACAGAATCTGAGGGGTTGGAAGGAACATCAAAAGATCATCTAGTTCAACCCCCCTACCAGGCAGGGTCACCTAGAGCACATCACATGGGAACTTGTCCAGGTGGGATCCATTGCCTCTCATCTTTCCCTGATGATGTGTCAGAGCTAAGGCAGGCAGCTTAGTTTAAATTGAATCACACAGGCCATTGGAGGCATTCTCTATCAGTCTGCTTGTTGCTTGAGTTCCTTTGAACTTACTGGCCACACTACATGTCAAACACTCAGGCTTGCTTCAGCTTTGTGAGCTTTTGACATCCTCCTGCAGGGTTTCTGTGAGTGGACAACATGGCTAGAAGAAGTTAGGAGGTTGGGCAGAATGAAGGATCTGCAGGTCAGGTTTCATTTTCAGATGTAAGTGAAATACCCTCTGAAGAAAATGCCTTCAGTAATATTGTCTAATCTAATAACCCTATAGTTAACTAAAACTCATTTAGCTTATGGCCTTGGACAATCATGTCTAAAGTACTTTCTCTATCATCTATGTGCTCTGTGATCCTTGAAAATATCTCTGGGATATAGATAGTTCCTTCCTTTCACAGTTAATGATAATTCCTCCTGAAAATCTGCTGTGAGGCTTTGGAAATATTACCTCCGTGTCTCACTTTCTCTTGTCCTTCTTTCCTCAGTTGACTGTTTCTCTGTCTATATTCTTAATTCCAATTTTTTTCCCAATTTTTTTCCTCTGTGTTTCAGAGAATGCAATGTACTCAGATTAGGACTCCATCAAATAGGATTGACAAGAGACTAGATGATCTGTACAGGCCAAGTAACTGCGTATTTTTACGCTGTTCTTGTAGAAAAGGAGCTTGATCTCAGTCTGCTCAGTTCTGTAGGGTGGTGATAGGTATCCAGAAAACAGATCTGGTGCAAAGAGGAACATGATATAAAAAAAAAAATAGTGATGAATATACTATAACCAGTGAACAGAAATAATGTGAATGGAATGAATGAGCAGAATTTGTCACATTGCCTTTAAAATTCATCTGGTCTGGAAGACTGTTTGCTTTCCTATGTAGAAGAGAAAGCCAGCCTGAATATTATGGAAGATGCATCAAAATTGCCAATCTTTTGCTCCATTTGGCAAAAATAGCACTTGTGCATTGTCTGTGAATCAGTTTCATAGTGTTTGTGGCAGAGCATTGGCACTGCATGCAAACCGTGTTTTCCAGTACAGTGCAAACTGATGCAGACTGGTTCTGTGGGTTGGAACTGAGTCTGAGCATGTGCAATCCATTATGCCATGACCAGGCCAGGTGTCTGTATAATAATAAACATCACCAAACTGCCACAGTGATATAGAAGGAAAAAAGATAACTCTACCCAGATATGTGCATTAATCATTGCCCGGTCAAACCTGTTTTTATTCACTTTTTCTTCTCTCCATTCTCTGGGGGCCTTATTATCTAGAATGAAGAGTCTGCTAAAGTAAGACTCTCTGCCATGTCCTTTAAAGTTTCTCGTGTGTATTTATACACTTTCTACAGAAGGAAATTATATATTCAACTGCTCAGGGAGGTGATTCTGCTCCTCTACTCCACTCTTGTAAGACCCCAGCTGGAGTACTGTGTCCAGCTCTGAAGCCCTCGACACAAGAGGCACATGGACTTGTTTGATCTAGTCTGTAGAAGGGCCACAAAAATGATCAGAGGGCTGGAGCACCTCTCCTATGAAGACAGGCTGAAAAAGTTGGGGTTGTTCAGTCTAGAGAGAAGGCTCCAAGGAGACCTTATAGTGCCCTTCCAGTACCTGAAGGAGCTACAGGAAAGCTGGGGAGGGACTGTTTACAAGGGTGGGTAGTGACAGGACAAGGAGCAATGGTCTTAAACTAGAGCAGGGTAGATTTAGATTGGATATCAGCAAGAAGTTCTTTACAGTGAGGGTGGTGGAGCACTGGATCAGGTTGCCCAGAGATGTAGTGAAACATTCAAGGTCAGGCTTGATGAGGCTCTGAGCAACCTGTTCTAGTCAAAAAGGTCCCTGTGCACTGCAGGGGGGCTGGACTAGATGGCCTTTAAAGGTCCCTTCCAACCCCACACATTCTATGAGGCATTGAGGAGAAGAGTTTTTCAGGTAAGTGATGTAACTGAGCGGACACATCTGTTGCACTTCAGTTTTTATGTACTTCTCAAGGTGGCATGTGACTTTCTGAAATGACAGTGGCAGTATCGGTTTTGTCAGGAGAATAAGCATATATCTATATATATATCTCTGTATCAATATATATCTATATCCATATCTGTATCTCTCTCTCTCTCTCTATATATATATATATCAGCCTGTATGATTTCTTACATTTAGTAGTCTTAGGGAGCTTGGTTTTCCAAGAGATAAGGAGGAAAGGAGAAAGATAAAGGAATACCTGCTGTCTCTGACTTCCTTTCTTCACCCAGGTCCCGTAAGGAATATATCAGATAAATTGTTGACAGTTTATTAAGATAAATGCCTACCTTCTTGTCCCATTCTTAGCAACTCGTGGATGGTATTGTATGGAACTGAATGGATTTCCTGACAGCATGCCTGTAAAACATATCCTAGAAACTTACTCTCCTGCCTGTCGTGAGTGATTATTATTTGTCTAGGTAATGGTTATTTATCAAGCTCCTAGAAAGAAACAAGGAGAATAATCTGATTTGCCTTGTTTTCACCTTCTTCATTCAGTATTCCTGATTTTCACAGAAGGAAACAAGGCACTTAAACCAGTTAACAAACTGTTTCTTAACAGAGGAACAGCATCCTATTCAGAAACAGTTGTATATGTACTTTGACCTCTGCTTAACCTCCTGGGTTCTGAGGACACAAAACTACTCAAGAGCAGAGCACAAATCCAAACAAAATCCAGCACTGTTAATACTCTTTCTAGCATGATTTAACCCTTTGTCAGCTCTCTTCTTCCACTACCACCAGCTGTGAGGATCATGGGACTCAGTGAACAGACACTTTCTTCTCAAGCCTGTTCTCCACTTCACAGTGTTGACAGAAGCCCAGGTGAGAGAATGGTGACTAGTTCAGTCAAGCAGTACCCCAGCATGGAAACTGCCTGGAAACAATTGACTTCAGGCTCCTGAATCAGCAATCAAATACAGCAAATATCTAATCTGTGTCATTCATTAGCAGAGAGAAGAGTGTCAGGCCAGCCTGTTACTGGGAGCATGGCCAGGGGATACCTCATCAGTCTCTATAACTACCTGAAAGGTCATTGTAGAGAGGTTGCTGCTGGTCTCTTTTCACAGGTAATTAGTGACAGAACAAGAGGGAATGGCTTCAAGCTGCAACAGGGAGGTTTAGACTGGACATTAGGAATTTTTTTTTTTCACAGAAAGAGCGG
>NW_009970719.1:1485491-1542306 GCF_000747805.2 Chaetura pelagica
TAGTTTTGTGATTCTGTGATTCAGCCATCACTTTGACAATAGGCCAGCAAAGGGAAAGGAAAGGAAGGTAAGGTCATGTTGGAAAAACCAGTATGAAGAAGCAATAATGATCTTGTGTAGGGGAGAAAGAAACAGGAGCCTTTTCCATCATATTCCCATTTCTTGCCACGATTCAGCTTGTAATGATTGTTACTTACTCCTAATTGAAATCTATAATCCCATTGCAAATGCATCCGGACACATTTAATCAAACCATATCCTGTTGTGCCAACTGAGATCCAAGTTCGTAGCTCATTTCTAAACAAATTACACACAGTATGAGCGTCCAGGCACTAAATTAGGCATCTTGTAGCAAATGCTGCCAGGTCCTTCAGGTTAACTAAGAAACTGGGTTGCTGCTGTTTGCAATTTCTAAAGCATAGCAGGATAACTGATTTCCCAGTGTGCCTTGGATTTCCAGTTAGGGTACCTCCTGGGGATATTTTGTCTTTTGCAATATTCTACTGCTGGAGAGAGAGAAGCTTAAATATACTTTCTTTAAGGCTTTCTTGAAAACTGGCAGGCTTTTTTCATTAAAATTGAAGGCAAGGCTGCTCAACTAGAACATCTCTTGTCTGCTGGCCATTATTTTGCAGACCTGGAAACTGGACTGGAAATAAATATGTTTTTAAAGTATCCTCATCTGCATGAGGATAGGGAGGCTCTACAGAGAGACCTGGTTAGATTGAATCATTGGGCTAATGTTAATGGTCTGGGCTTCAACAAGGCCCAGTGCCTGGTCCTGCACTGGGGCCACAACAACCCCAGGCAACTCTCCAGGCCTGGGGAAGTGTGGCTGGAAAGTGTCTGGCAAAAAAGGACCTGGGGGTTCTAATTGACAAGCGGCTGAATATGAGCCAGCAGTGTGCCCAGGTGGCCAAGAAAGCCAATGGCATCCTGGCTTGTATTAGAAATAGTGTGACCAGCAGAAGTGCAAAATTCAAGTTTAAGATTGCCTGCTTGTCCACTCTTCCACATTTTCCTGCTATGTACTCCCCTGAATACAAATACCTCCAACTTCCTATACTTCTTAAAATAAACACATGAATACAAGAATTTTGCTTCAAAGTTAGCCTCCCATCCCTGTTTTCATAATCTCCCAACGCTGGACTCTAGGTGGCAGCATATGTGAGTGAATATTCGATGTTTGTGTAAAGCTACAAATTTCAAACATGTCTCAGTCGATAACCATTGAGGACTAGTCTCCTTAAAACCACTCGTTGTTTGCTGCTCTTAGTCTTTACTGTCATCCTACAAAACCCAGCACTGTACTTAATGTATAAGTGTTGAACGAGTTCAGATTGATGTGTTAATGGAGCTTTCATGACAGCTCAGAGCAGACTTCTTCTCTTTACTGGAGCCCAAGGCCCAGATGAAGGAGGGCAGCACAGGGCACCGAGCCATCCTAGTCTGGAGCAGAATGGACAAGGCTTGGGTAGAGAATGTGCATTTTTACTGCTGAAATAGAAGGTGTGGTGCATCTCTGTGCCTTGGCTCTTCAATAGCTGCTTATGCTGCAGCAGATGATGCCTTGTCAGGAGTAGAGAAGGCCCAGGGCATGTCTATGCAAGTCTTTTTCACCAGAAAGACTAATACCTAGGGGCTTTTTTAGCTGTCTCTGTTAAGCATACTGGAAATGAAGGAGGATTACAAAATGTCTGAGGCCTATTTTTTGCACAGTGTAAGCCACAGTTATGTCCTGATTTTAGATTGGGCAGGTGGATATTGATCTCCTCTAAGAAAGAGCCTTAGGGAATATGTAAGGGATTAAGCTGACTGGAACTACAGAAGCAGGGATCTCTTTCCATGTTCATCCTTTCCTCCCAGTATGCAGAGCTTTTTCTGGGATGGGAAAAAAGTTTCCCTTTGTTCTTAGCTCTCACCATGTATGTGTCTAATCTGATATAGAACCAGGTCTGACTAGTGAGAAGTGTACTTGGGTACCAGCAGCTACCAAAAAATGCTAGAAACATTTTTAAAGACACATGATCAAGCTAGAACAGTAGCAATGCACTGTGCTTTTGGCACGTGACCTTCCTTTTCTGTCTGTGGTGGGTCAATCCCAGCCAGCAGCTGGGCACTCATCCAGTCACTCACTCCTCACTTCTAGGATCAGCAGGGTGAGAGTAACAGCAAAGTATGAGATAACAGAAGTGTATTTTGTCTAAAAAAAATAATTTTAGGACTACTGTGGAAAAGGCTGGTGTAGTATAGTTGGGGAATAAGAAGGGTGGGGCTGCTCCACAAGAGAAAACAAGCCAGGAACAGCAATATGAAGAAGGGCAGCATCCATTCCAACAGAGGCACAGAGCAGACAAGTATCAGGGTGGTGCTAATTTGAAGACCTATTTGCAGTCTAGTGATGGTCTGAGATACACAAAGCAGCAAGCCAAAACAAGCTAGAAACAGAACTGAGCACAAACTTACAGCATCATTCAAGCAAGGAGCTCAACTGTAGTTGCCGGCCCAGTGGGCGTGAGTGGCAGTCAAAGCAATCAAAACCTGTTGATGCACTGAGAGCCATGATAATTCATTACATAATTCAGACTGTTAGACTACTAACATTTCCATTGGAATTAAAATACATTCTTAGCTTCATTTATATGGTATGTGCCCTTTTGCCAATAACAAGAGCTTGAGTGTAACAGCATCTCTTTTAACCCAGCCACTACAGTTTTAATTATAGCACTGTTGCCATAGGGCAAATACATGGACAAGCCTGTGCCCTGATACAGTTTAAACAAGACCACTCTCACTACCTGGGTAAATCTCTTTTGGGCATTTTTTCCAGTGATACTGTGTAGTGATTAAATTGTTTCTTTAGAGCATTTGTACAGATATTGCCTTCAGCCTGGACAATTGGATCCCTGGGTATAGTAACTACAGCCCCAAAATGATCTTTCTGTAGTGATCTGGTGTTGCAACACCACCCTGCACTACTGGAACTCAGAACAAATAAACAGCAAAAAAAATAATGTGTCAATAGGACACCAATACAAACCTTTATCCACATGTGTGTACACACTACAGTCACATAAAATAAAACAGATTATTGAATTTACTTGCTTGATTCCAGAATGGGCACTGAGAAGGGAGTGAGCTAGTTATGTGAGGAAAATTTGTTAAAATTTGATTACCATCAGTCAAAACTCTTTTTCACCTATCTCCACATCTATGCAAATAGGAAGTTACTCTCTGTAACATATAAAATATGAAATATAGCCTCTGCTAAAATTCATATCTGTCCTTCAAAATTTATTTTGTCTCAGGAGATCTCTTTAATTCTCATTAATGGCAAGCAGGCAAGGACTTGAAAATGGCACATATTTTTTTTTCCAGCTAGTAACATCTGTTTAGACTTTCTATCTTGATAATTTTTCTTCTGTGATTAGCACATGGGAGGGTGTGCATAAATTCACAGACTGGAATCCCCTGGATTCCTATGCAGGAAGAACAACAAAATATGCCACATACCTACGTTCACCTCAGTCTTATGCCCTAGGCAATAAGCAAACAGTCTGAGGAACTTTCCAGTTTCATCTGGCTGAATGCTGCAGTATCCCATTCTCTTTGGAAACTCATTTCCAGACCTTGTCCCCCTGTAGCTCTGGACTTCTTTTCCTCAATAAATCTAACTTTCTGTACCCAATGCCTAGCCTGGGCCATAGGAAAGAAATCCCTCTCCATTCAGAAATATACTTAGATAAATATGATGCAATTCTCCAATTGTTGCACCAGCTCTTATTTAACAGTGGAGGATACATTGAAGCCCCACTACAACTTCATCTCTGGATTTCCTTTGTCTCTAAACCTCCTCTAGCCCTATCACAAATGCTTGGCTGATGCATATGCCAAAAACTTCCTCGGAGGAAGATATTAGAGTATGCTCATGGGTTTCTTTGTCAGCTGCTGTGGACTTTCAGTCAAAAATAACCTTAACCCTGTCCCTAAAATGAACCTTAGAAAAAACATGCCAGCGAAAATGAAAAATTCCTAAGGAAACAATTATTTTTGCACCACTCAGTTCATTTAACAGCTCTCTAATGATTGAGTGGAAGAGCCTAGAGCTACAGCTTGAGTGGTACAGGAGAAGGGCTGTCTGAAAAAAAAAAATCCTGTAGGCTAGATTTCCCCCTTGAGTAAACCCTTTACTGGGTAAGATGAAGGAAGGCAGTGTCTAGGCTTATTTTATGGTTGGGATTGTATTTAGGCGTGAAATTACAGTTAAGAGAAAAAGAAAAACTGTGGGATACTGTGTTGAGGAGTCTGGAATATCCTTGAAGAAAAGGGACAGTTTATACTTGAATTTGCCTCTCAGGAATGTGGAACCTCTGATAGGAGCAGAAATGGTGAACAGGATATTCAGTCTATCACTTGAGATTCTTAGGGTTCAAGAGAAAATGACCACAGAAACCCAGTCAGAGTGGAGCTGTAAAGGTAAAGCCAAAAGAAAGAAGTAGGCTGCACAAAGAATTTTCCCCTGGAAATCTTTTTCATCTGGGCTACAGCACTGGTTCTTGGGATGGGGCCCAGCAAGACAAAGGCCGAGGCCAAGGGTTCAGGCACAGAGAAACTGCAATTGGAGTGCAGCTGCAAAGGAACTGCCCAAGGAAGGTGTAGGCTGCAAACAAAATTGTCCTCTGGCAACCTGTTCACCTGAACCATGACTCAGCGTGTTGGGATAGGATCCAGGCAAGCCAAGATCAAGGTTGAACCTCAAGATTATGGTTAGGAAATAGGGAGAGCCCAGCCGTGGGGCTGGAGTGGTGCAGAGGGGTTGCCAAAGGAAGGTGTGGTCTGGCAGAAGAATTGTCTCGGAGAACTGTTTTACCTAGGGGATCGTTGGCAAAGTCTGAGCTAATATTAGGATTAGGGCTAGGAAGACACAGACTGTAAAAACTGAACTTTCCATGTTAAGATGAACCCTATGACAAGACCCAGTGCCAAGAACAAGTTGTGTTGGAAGAATATTTTATGCAACATACACCTGCAGACCCACTGCAAGAGCAGCTCAAGACTTTATCTCTTTTCTATCCTGAACCTCAACACTAACCCTAGGCTTTTTCCCCATGACCCACATCAATAAGGTGTGATTCCTTCCTGTGATAAGGGTCAGTTCCTTCTGCAACCTGCGTATCATTCCTGGGCAAGCCCTCTGCAGCCCCACTCCAGCTCCAGCTGTAGGACTTTTCTTTCCTCACCATAACCCTCTGCCTTGGTCTCGATCTGTCTTTGGATGAGCTCTAGCTCCATTTAGACCTAATCCCTAACTGTTGAGTTTCCTTTTCTCTTAGTTTTACAGATAGAGAAACCAGTCCCATCACAGGTTCTGCATTAATCTGAGGACTGTTCAGTTTATTCAGATTCAGTCTTACTTTCAGATGTAGGATCTTTCTCTTGCCAATGTAGATTTGAGTTTTCTCTTTGTCTCAACTCTAACCATAACCATTTTCATCAGAGAAGATAGTGATAGGTCAAGGACTAATGCTTATAAACTGAGAGAGAGGAGATTTAGGTTAGATATTAGGAAGAAATTCTTCACTTTAAGGGTGGTGAGGAACTGGAATGGGCTGCCCAGGGAGGTTTTTGGTGCCCCATCCCTGGAGGTTTTTAAGGCCAGGTTGGACGAGGTTTTGTGCAACCTGATCTAGTGGTTCCCTGCTCATGGCAGGGGGGTTGGAACTTGATGATCTTTAAAGTCCCTTCCAACACTAGTGATTCTATGATTCTATAACCCTAAGAATACGGGGAGCTTATGACAAGGAAATTCAACCCTTGTCCAGACAAAATTTTCTCAGCACAGAGACCTTTCTGCAGATCACACTTCCTTTGTCAGCCCCTTTCTGGACCACTTGCTGCTCCCCCCCCCACACACACAGAGGGGGTTTCCTGCCGTGTGGAGACACCGTTTTAAGTCAGTTTTGTCGGCTGACTCAAAGGACATTTCATGTTCGTGTAAGGAAATACCTGGTCCTTCACAACCACTTCCACTGGAACTCTGTTTTTTTAAATATTCTTTAACATGTACCAATTTGTCAACCTACCCTACAAGCTAGGCAGTGCATGTGATCTGTCCTAGCATAAAGTGCTTGTAAGTATGAACTCTATGTGTTCATAATTTCTGTCTCCAGCCTTGTCATTCCACAGTTTTATCTCTAGGTGTTATTTCTTTCTTCTAACCTGTTACTTCCCTTTTAAATGTTACCTCTGTTGCACTATGGCAGCACTGGATGTCATTGATAAAACTGAATGATAAAGAACATTTGAGAGAGAAACATGGATTTCTGTTTGAGTTTGGCATCTCTGCTCCTAGGGAAAAACTGTCTTTGAATTCCATTATGGACTGCACTCTGTAGAAAAGACAAAAATGCACGTGGGGTTTTTGGGAGCTCTTGACAGCTCCAGCAAGGTCCTTAAATCAGTCAGTCATAAGGCCAGCATGCTGCAGTACTCAGTTATAAGGGCCATCTTTGAAAGGGGGAAAATGGTGCTGGGTTTTTTGGGTAATAACACTGCTTACTGCCTTCATACATTGGGTAAAGAAGTATGAAAGTATGTTTCTTATAATAAAAAACCCTATTTATTTTCTTGTTGCTTCTTTTGTTACCTGCTTATGAGTGGTTTTCCACTGATAAACTGTTTGTTAATAGCACTTTTCATTTAACTCCCAGCAAGTTACATGCACATCTGCACAAAGCCTGACTTGTAGGGCTGTCAGTACAGAAAAAAAATTAAGTGTCCATAAATTTGAATCTATAGTATATTCAATTTGACTTGAGGGGATGAGTTTTTAATGGAGTAAAGAACAACACTTCTTTATTTTCTTTCTGTATTGCATCAAAATAATGTTCTACAAAACACTCTTCTCTGGTTAGGCACCTCATTGACAGTCTTTGCAATTTATTTTTATTCTCTGCTACATATCTAACTAGAATGTCTTATTTTCTTTAAATGGCTTGACTATTTGGAAGCTTAGGAGTTTGACTGTGGCTGTTGGCAATGCTAGATGGCATATTTAAAGTTTTCCTTTTAAACATTAGATAAAGTCAGTGGCAGGAATAAAATTCTGTTCAAAGCTTACTAAGGGAAGGGTATAGTTTCATCTCTGTTTGAGCCCTTGGTAGTGCCAGTGGGGGTTTTAATCAAAACTTAAGAGAATATAGCTGGTTAAACAAGGATTGTTTTCCGTTTTCCTGCCTCCTTCTCTACCTCTTCTCTATCCCTTTAGATTCCTTCAAAATATAATCTCCCTGTCTGGAAGTGCAGTAGCCACCTGCCATGGTTAAGGGCGTCAGCATTTCAGCAACAGTGAGGTGACTTCTAAGTTCGTTGTCATTTCACCCCTTCCTAAGCTTGCAGAACTTGTTCAGATGCCTGTCTATTTTCATACATGTTATTTCTCCCAGGTGGCATTGTCTTCTTGGCAGAAGTGACTATTTTGAGCAAGTAGGTGGTTTTCCTGAATTATGTGGACCATTGCGAGTCCTGTACACTGTCTCAACTGTGAGACAGAGCTGGTTTTCCTTCTTAGCAGGTACATGAAAATACAGAAAAATATATCAATGTTTATATGAAGAAAGCTAGTTCAAAGAATACAAAATAAGACTGGAGTTTTGTCTTTGGAAACTGGGAATGCTGTGCATCTTTCCTCCATGCTTCATTTCCAAATAATCTTATTTAAGGATTCTCAAATGAAAATCAAACCTAAATTAACATAAACCACATATATCCATATCCTTTATTGCCTTGAAGATTTCCCTTATTTATAAGCTGGATCAAACACTTGACAAGCAAGTAGGACAATCTGAAGCTTTCACCAAGACAACTTTTGCTGTGGTACTTTTAATATAATAGATGTGATTTCATCACAAAATAGATATAACTCAATGAAACCTTGCAGTGTATTGAATCTATTCAGGGAAGCAAACTCAACTGCATATTGTTTCCCTTAGAAAATGTTTCAAGATTTTAATGAAAGTGCCATATCACTGTGGCACATTCATTCTCTTGATATCAAAGATTTACACTGTGAATTTCATGCAGTATCTGGAGTTGAGAACTTAAGCTGCTTTTGATTAGCCAAGATTGCACTCAAGAAAACTTGCTTTTTACACAAATTGATATTTATAATTTTAAGTAATGTGGCAAAGGGGATTTCAGCCTTCTCTACATTCCATTTTGATCCTCCACTTTTCCTAAGGATCCATAGGACTTTATACAGTTGAATTACCTGTATTCTGCAACATCTGGTAATACAAAGGGGTTAGTTATAAAAATTGAGATATATTCTTGATTTCTAGCATAATATGGGGAATGATTATTACACTAATTATGTCCATATAATAATATATGCTGTGCTATTAATTTCTAATGGCCTGAAATATTAATTAGATATTATTTGTAGAATTACATTTCACATATAAGATGACTCAAATATTTGAATAGTTTCAGATAATAGGTGTCCAACCAAACCTCTGTATCTATTAAAAAGACACTACCACTTCCAGGGCTACATTTACAAGGAGTGTGTGTAGAGAGTTCTTTTGTCACCAGGCTTTGGAGTAAATTTGTATCTCCTGTTACACAGGAAGTGTGTTGTATGTTTGTGTGATGCACACATGAACACTTGTACTTTTGAGCAATAATAATGTCTTTTTTTACTTATCAAATTATTTCACAGGAAGAGTTAATTGATTATTTCTGGTATGAGCATGTGGAAACACTGTCTCTTCAGGTTTTAAGTTTTGCTTGTAGTTCTTCTAGGTTAAGTTACCTCTCTTTGAGTGTGAAAGAATGGTCACTGCAACCTTTTAAACCCAAACCTGTCAAAGGTATTTACAGTCTCCTGTTCTCACAGCAACATACCTTATGCTCTTTAAATATTTAATTTCAAGTGCTCTTTTTTGTTTTTTGCTTGTCAGCATCTCTTTTAGTAAAGTCCTGGGAGATGAGCATGGAGTACACCATGTGCTATCCAAATCCCATGTCTTCATCCCATGTTTCATATTGTGTTGCATTTGTGAATACAGCCCTAAATTGCATACATCTGCTTTACAGCTGTACAGCATTGCCAGCCCCTATCTCATTCACTTTCAGCTTTCACCTATGGGACTTCTGTATCATTAAGCTTACCCTGACCTCTCCACCAGACAATTTTTTATTTTTGCATTTTTTTCGGAAGAGAAAACTCATTTTGCACCTTTTGGCACAGGTTTCCCTTTGTGTCATGTCATCTAACATCACTTTTCACAGCTCTATTCAACAGGACTGTTTTCAGTTTACTGTCCTGTTTACTCTATCTGCCCGATCATCCCTGAAGAGCTCACTGAAACTAGCACTGACTGATCTCCAAAGCCAATCAGTAGGCCATTACTTTTCACTCCTGTTTAGGTTCTGTTAACCCCCACAACAGCTATTTTTACACTACCCAATTTGAATGATTCCTCAAACTAATTTCCGTTTAACTTTTTTTTTCCCATATCCTTTCTAGTTTCCAAGTATGAATGAAGCCATTCCATAACTGGCTCCTGAAATCAGCAGCATGCCTCTAAGTCAGTCTTCTGTGTGCTGTGGACAGGTCTTTGAGCAACCTGGTATAGTGGGAGGTGTCCCTGCCCATGCAGGGGGGTTGGAACTAGATGGTCTTCTAGATCCTTTGCAAACCAAACCATTCTGTGATTCTATGTCAGTATAGAGTACATTTCAGTTTCATCACAAAGAGTTTTGTGTGTGCTCTGGCTTCCATACATGGTTTGCAAATATGTATCTGAAACGCAGTAAGAGGAATACAATAATGGAAATAAAAAATGGAAGTTAGCAATCATTAATTTATTGTTGTCATTATCAGTTTATGACCACAAGTGATAATGAAATTGCTGGAATTTACAGTACTAAAATGTCATCTGTGTCCAGATTATCTGTTATGCTAGATGTTTGTAGTTATTCTCGGATGATTAAAATATAAATGGTGAGGAAATAATCTTATTTGCATAATAACACAAATGACTGATAGTTGTTTTTGCTATCTCTGTGAACAGTAATGGGTTTTATTTATTATTAAAAATTTGCTTTTTCCTGACATATAAGTGAAGCAAAGGTTGAATGCAAAATTCCTGCCCATGCAGGGGGGTTGGAACTAGATGGTCTTCTAGATCCTTTGCAAACCAAACCATTCTGTGATTCTATGTCAGTATAGAGTACATTTCAGTTTCATCACAAAGAGTTTTGTGTGTGCTCTGGCTTCCATACATGGTTTGCAAATATGTATCTGAAACGCAGTAAGAGGAATACAATAATGGAAATAAAAAATGGAAGTTAGCAATCATTAATTTATTGTTGTCATTATCAGTTTATGACCACAAGTGATAATGAAATTGCTGGAATTTACAGTACTAAAATGTCATCTGTGTCCAGATTATCTGTTATGCTAGATGTTTGTAGTTATTCTCGGATGATTAAAATATAAATGGTGAGGAAATAATCTTATTTGCATAATAACACAAATGACTGATAGTTGTTTTTGCTATCTCTGTGAACAGTAATGGGTTTTATTTATTATTAAAAATTTGCTTTTTCCTGACATATAAGTGAAGCAAAGGTTGAATGCAAAATTCTTGTGCTCTTCAGCTGAAACATACACTATAAAGAACCTATTAGAAAGAGGGAAAATGTACAAGATTTATTTGATTGAATTATTAACATCTTTTATCTGATTAATATTAAGTGCTCATATTATTTAAATTGGATACCTAGAAAGAAGTGAATAAAATCAGGCAAGATTTCAGCTAATAAAAGGTATCTATTCTGTAAAGTAAAATTTTAATTAAGCTCTTGGTGTGCTAACCTTTTAATGACAGTATTCTATAGCTGTGGTATTATTCATTTTATCCAAAAGCCATATAGGCTGGTTTTTTTTCATCTGTAAGTGCTCCAGATCTGCAACACATCCTTTGGTACTGCCATTCTCCAGTTTAATTCCTGGACTGGAATGAAAAGCCACAAAATGTCCCATTGTGCTACACAATAATGTGACCATGGTATCAGCTGCTATAAGCAACGTCTTATTTTTATTTTCTTTCATCTTTAGAGGCATGGTCAGAGCTCTGACCTACTGCAAGGCTGTGTGATGCCTTGTTGCCATGCAGACAGTGATTATAGTGAAGATGGGTTGCAATTACATTGTACTAGACCTCCCATATTAACTTTTGGTTATTATCTGCATGTGACGTGTTTTCATTAACTACACACTGGAAACTTCCTGGCTGAAATAAGCATCTTCTGCTTTTTGATTTGTGCCTATATTTGTGTGTATGTGTAATGATTATTGTGGTAGTTAGAGGAATGCCAGAATAGCATGTAGTCAAATGTGAAATTCACCTCAGGGAAATTATATACTGTCAAAGAAATCAGTTTCTACAAAACCTTTTAATTGCAAGGTAATCAGAAAGAACCTATCAAAACATCCGTAGCAACCACTGTCAGGGTAGCTGACCAAGTGAAAAAGTCTGCTGTGAGCTCTGTTACTACGGATATATATGAAATACACGCAGGAGTTCCTAGTTAAGTTTCATTTTTCTTATTAAATCCAGACCTTTGGCATGTTACTTATGGCCAAAATGAAGAGCCAGATCTTGGATTGCTGCATCTGTCTAAATCATCAGCTGGGCAAAGCCCAGCAAAAGGCCACCAAAAAGGAGTAGCTGACAGTTCCCAGGGAGAGAGGAAAAATATGGAAGGGAGAAGGAAGAACATAAAAGGGGTGTAACAGGCAGAGGCAGAGCCAGATCTCAGATGAAAGTAAAAAATGTATAGCTGCATGATTTTGCTGGAGGACTAAGACATGTGTCCCTCTTAAACACAGCACAGCTGTACACTTCACACCTGTGTGATACCATACCTGAGAATACTTTTCCATATGGAGAAGAAAATTGGTCTTTTTTGATGCCACAAGGCTTATGAACACTGAAGAATTTGTCCTTTGGGAAATGAATTTACTGAGAAGTCCTCCTAAAGCCAGCTGACTGCTGCAAATAGCCTCCCGTAGGTCTCTCAGCTTTGTGGAAAGTGGAGAGTCTCAGTGTTTTGCAAGGTACTGTACAGATACATGAGGCTTTTGTGTTATGAGGTGTCTGGAAAATACTGGATGTACTAAAGATTAATATTTTCTCATCTCTGAGTTCAATGTGTGAAACTTTAGTGCATTAGCAATATTTATGGATGGTAATAAAGAAGATTAATGCACTTGTAACGACCACTGATGAGCTGTTTTTTCTTATAATGCTTCCTTTTTTAAAAGATTTAAGTACCTAACACTTTGTATTCCATGGAGAAAACAGAAGGACTTTATTCCCTTCTTGTATTATTCAATATTGTCATGAAAGGATGTCATTGGCATCCTGTGCTACAGTAGGCAGAGCATTGTCAGTAGGTTATCCTTCCTCTCTTCTTAATGCTGGTAAGGCCACATCTGCAGTACTGTGTCCAGTTTTGGGCTTCCGATTAGAGAAGAGACATGGACATACTGGAGAGACTCCAGTGACAGCTACAAAGATGATTATAGGACTGGAACAACTCTCCTATGAGGAAAGGTTGAGAGAGCTGGGAATGTTCAGTGTGGAGCAGAGAAAGCTCAGGGGCATCTCATCAATGTAAGGAAATGCCTGAAGAGAGGATGCAAAGAGGACAGAGGATGGCCTCTTTTCAGTGGTGCTCAGTGACAGGACCAGAGGCAATGGGCACAAACTGAAACAGAGGAGTTCCCCCTGAACATCAGAAAACACTTTTCCATTGTGAGGATGACTAAGCACTGGCACAGGTGCCCAGAGAGGTTGTGGAATGTTCATCATTAGAGATACTCAGAAGACATCTCAACATGATACTGGGCAACCTGGTTTAAAAGGGGGGTTGGAAAAGATGACTTCTGGAGTTCCTTTCCAACCTCAGTCATTCTCAGCATCTATGGTTAAGCTACAGTGGTATTGGTGATGGTGGGATTTTGGAAAAATTACAAGTCTTCTACCCTGAAATGAAAAATGGACATGCTGAAATTCCTCTAATGGAACATGATATATGGCTTCTGCTGCTCTAAAAAGAAAGTCACAAATACTTCAAATACTTCAATACTGCAAATAATAAAGTGTTAGGTGTGGCTTTGTATGTTAAATATTTGCGAGAAATGAGGAATTTCCAGTATCCGTGAAAAGTCTTGCAGATCCCACTGATTTCATTATTTTTACCACAGGTGTTAATTTATTCCATGTCCTCTCATTAATTGACACTCTGTTTACTTTCTTCTGTTCCACCAACCAAGGAATGACAAGAAAAAAATCCCCCACTGTGTTCAGCTGATAGAAGTGACAGTCTTCTATTAAGATGTGACCCTTGTTTCTTTCTTTTTTTTGTTGTTGTTGTAAATCCTGCCCACCACATTCATATAGCAGTCAGTAACCAGACCAAACCACGTCATACCAGACTAAACCAGTTCACATGTTGAAAGCTTTAAGAAACTGAAAGGATGCCTAAGTATGGAGGTAGATCACAATTAAAGTGCACATAGTGGCCAAAACAATGGACTGGCTGCCTGGAGTCCTGTTTCTGCTATCCAGTAGTGAATAACTAAAGAAAAAAAATATTAGAAACTATTCCTTCTTTGAGCCATCTCTCTGTCAGCAGGCTGCAAGCTTTCTGAGCAGCAAGTTCCATCCAATTCAGTGACCTTACGTGCTGCAGTGAATTCAATATCCTTTAAACCCAGTATGTTGTAAAAAGAAACTGGTTTCCTGAGAGCCCTTGCAGAAAATTACTTGTCCAACTACTGCAGATGATTTGAAAACCAAAAATATGGCTGTATTCCTGATCTTCTTTGCAGAAGTTGGAGCAATTCTTATGAGGAGTGCAAGACCAGTAAATAAAAATTCCTTCTCCTGTCTCACTTGCGCCACAATCATATTTTACATCTCTAAATGAATCCATACCAAATGTCTGCTTGATCTTAAGGGGTCAGCAGTGCTCTACACAAGTGTGTGTGAGGATAATGGAACTGGCCTTTGATGAGTTACTGAACAGCTGAGTACTCCTTCCTAATCTGCCCTGAGAACCCTGAAAAGTCATATAATTTAATAAAGGTTACTGGCTCATTTAAAGCTAATTGTAGATCTGGAGGGTGCTAACTATTATACTTCTGTACAAAACCCTCTCAATTCAGAAGAGTTTTCTTGAGGCCTCAGGTTTGTAAGGATAAAGATGCAGGTTGCTGACTTGAATTCCACTTCAGTCTCGTTGTACTTTGCTTTCTGTTAGCCACTCATCTCTGAGCACCTACCAGCTGGGAACTGAAAATGCTGAGCAGGGGGATTTGCATGTAATTTATGCCACCGGCATTTGTGCTCATGCAAAAGTCGTAATGCCCATTGTAAGCCTGCAGAAGTCCTAACAGACATAAAAACCAAAGTCAACCAAGTAGAAAATCAGTTGTGGGAGAGGTGCATGATAGGAGAAAACTATCTCAGAGTAAATACACACCACACTTGTTAAAAGATCATTTCTCTGTGAGAGAGAATATCAGACAAAATGTTTACTTCTGAGGGGCAGAGAGGAAGACAGAAACACCATTAGCAATCGACACTTGTGATTTGTGGGTTCCTGGAGGCAAAAAGCACTGTTTTTAAGGAAAGACATATGATGTGACAATTTTATGATAAAAAATGGAGTGAAGAGAAACAGAACAAGCAATACATCTTGATTTTTTTCCTAAAACCTGCATCTCAGGCTCCTTTTCTGTCACCAGTGCTAATACGTTTGGTGGTTCTTATTGAACAAAGGTCATTGTTGTGGTTTCACTTAAAGAACAAAAAAATATTGTTGAGCAAATATAGAGAAAGCAAAGACAGAAAAAAAACCCGATAAGGCAAGATCTTGCCACTCCCTCTGCTCTGCCCATCTTCAAACAGGGAAGTGGGTAAAGTTGAGGTATGGAAATGAAGCCAAATATTTTTTAACTTCTGGAAATGAAGGAGTTTGAGGACTTTCAGCCACTAGCTTGAAAACATGATCTCAGAGAAGGACCACCAGTGGCTTATCCCAGCTGAGAAGCTGACTTGCTGCATTACTGTTTTTGAAGTTGGGCGAACATTTTAAAGATGTTTATTGTTGTCTCACAGCTGTACACTCAAATGGGCACCATCAGCTTGAGAAAGGGTACAGGTGTGCTGAAGCAACAAATTGCACATATGGCTGCTTGTTGCTTTTAATGAAATATCTTTTGCCAATGACAGCTCCATGTTCCTCCTAACTGTGAGTACAATTTTATGAGCTCAAATTAGATCCTACCTTTGAAAAAACAAACATTGTTCCTGGCAAGTCTTAGTATTTTACCTTCTTTCATTCCCCTTTGGCACTATTGTGGCTTTCTACTAATAATAATTTGTACTTACTGTTTATTTTCTTCAAATGGCTGAGATATGCTTTGTTTTGTCAATTTGAGACAGGAACTGAGAAAGTACTGCAGATGCTTTGCACTTATTTGTAGTAACTTGAGGTACTTTGCAGTTATTAGTTAACACTACAAATACCTAAGGTTCAAAGTGTTGGCAGTTTCAAACAGTTGTATGAGTTTCAAATACTGATACAATAGTTCATTACCTTACACATAATAACCTCACAAATGTTTGCTGCAATCATAGATCTCATATTCTCACCTTTTCTGCTAGTTTTGCAATTTAGAGTTTTAGAGTTTTATGAATTGGTCCACATTATCTGTGCTTCAAGTGCAGAGATAGCAAGAGAAATTGTAGATCTACTAAATGATGCTGAGACACTGATTCATGATAAATCTTCACATCATAAATTTAATGGATCTGTTATTTGGAGACTCACAGTTCTGAATGAGTTGTGGCATTTCCAGGAAAGTTCAGTGAAATATTTTTCTGCTCTTCAGCAGAGGGGAAGTCATGTACTGGTAATGTGGATGATTACTAAATTAATGGTCCATAAGGAGAACCAAAGGTACAGAACATTGACAATGCTTGCTTGTTCACTCTCTAGTAAACTTTGCATTAATTACAAATTCTGGAAAATTCTTTGAGAAAGAAACGATCTACTTTGCAGCATCAAGCTGTTGAAAGGGAGACTGAGAGGCCCACACATGGCTGGATTGCTGGCTACAGTTGCAGAATATCTCTAAGTCTTGACAGACAGACAACAGGACACCAGAAAGAAGAATCTTCTTATACATTACTTCATATGTGATGCAAGAAAAACAGTAGCAATATTCAGGTTTTTGATATTTATACTGAAGAAGAGACTGTGATTAACAGCTGAACCCTACAGTCCTGAGGGAAAAAAATATAAATAAATTAAACAGCTTCAGTCTGAACCACCAAATATCTATGCATAAAAGCAATTGGTGTGTGAGTTGAGTCTGTAGACAGAGATCCCCATGATAAAGATTTTAGAACTATTGAGATAATACTTTGTAAGTATTTTTATGAGATAAAAAAGAAAGCAAATAAATGGGACACCATTGTTAGAAATGGTGTCTGAACACAGGAGACAGCAATTTGATGAGTTCTGAGACAAAATCTGCAGATCAAAAGACATTCCAAAAAACTTGCACAGTGAAGGAATCCCTAATCAAAGAATGAATCTTTTTGTAGAGTGTGTGAATCCAACTTACTAGAGAGATTTATGAGAGGAGCAGCTTTATCTCTATAAAGATGTCTCCAGTTGAATTTTAGGGAGAGTAGAGAAATAAAATAGCCATCAGTTCGGAAAAAGAGTATCAAACTAAAAGAAGACAAGAAATAAGACAAAGATAGAATAATGGAGAAAATAACCCTCATAGGCTATTATGCTGGAAAGAGCAAGAAAATTCGGGAAGAAGAAGAGCTATTTTTTGGGCTATCACACAGAAGAGGGAGGGAAACAAATCTGAGTAAAATCCTTAACTGCAGGTAGCCCAAGGATAAACAATTTCCTGCTGGATAGTTCAGCCAGATCTAACATCATCTCAGTGATAATGGTAAGTGCTAATGTTAGCTTAGAAAAACATTATGAAGTGGTGTTGATGTTTATAAAGCACTGTACTCTGGACAAATAAATATATCAATAAGAATCTCATATAATAAAATAAAACTTTTCTAGATTTTGGGAAAATATTTTTATTCAAATTTCCTCACGATAGAAATGTGTTTAAAAATTTGGATTTTAGCTACCTTAAAATATGCTGAAGCTTTTCTTTTAGAAATAAAAGTAAAGGAGAAATTAAAAATCAGACATTTTATGTTAAATAAAAAAAAATACTTGGGATCCTCCAATATGTGCATATTTGTGTGATAATATGGCCTCTGGTGTTCTGCTTTTCTCCGATAGTTTTTCACAGAGTTGATGATGACTAGCATTCAAAGTCAAGTCTCCTCAACTGAAAGCTCATAATGTGTTTATCTTTTCACTTTCACAGCAGAGAAGTGCTCTTAAAGCAGCTGCCTGAATTCCCTACAGTGTTAAGGCAGAGGAGTGCGTGTCTTCAGAGATCTCCGAGAGGAGGGACCTTGATGACCATAGTTTAGGCATGAATGTTAGTTAGACAAAAAGTGCTTCTAAAAGCCTTCAGAAATACTCACTTTTCCATTCAATGATTATTATGCTAAAGCACTTAAACAGCATCACTGGGTAACTAAAACTGAGGTGGAAATGGCAGGGTAGTTCTCCAGTTTCATGAAAACAGGTAGACAAAGTGAAAGAAAAACACTTTGTATATGGAATACTCATGACAAAAGCACCTCTGGGAGCTGACTCAGTGGAGTCACTGGACGATTCAGGTGGGAAGGAGATTTAATTTCCAGCTGGCTTTAGCATTTGTTTACATACTAAAGTCTATGATGTAGATTCATGGGGGGGGCCTTAGTACTGGATCCTGCAGAAATACATGCTGGTTTGGAGTGATTTTTTGCTTTGTCATAAGGCTGATCCATCATTAGCTGACACCAGTGATGGAGTATGGCAGAATTACATGTATGAGTAATGGCAAAGTGCCTATCCTGGGGAGCAGCTTGAGGTGCTACATTTGTCACTTGAACTGACTGCTGAAGCACATGATATACTTCCAATATCTGATAAACTTCAAGGAACTGAACCTCATAAAACCTTCTGTATTTTACAAACTAATCAATTTCATTCTGCTGGAAATGTTGAAGGCTATTTACTTGGTTTTTTAGCTGTGTCAGTGGTTCCTAGGCTACAGGATTGCAATCCAAGATGAGATCAGGAACACAGAAGCAATGTTATCTAAGAAAACTTTGGAAATTGTTGGACTGAAACATTATTGCTCTTGAAGAAATAAAATCTTCACTTGAAGAGAGTGAAGGAAGTAGTGTGCTGGAATAGGTTGCCTAGGGACATTGTGGATTTCCCCTCCCAGGAGGTGTTCAAGGCCAAGTTGGATGAGGCTTTAGATGTCAATACTTAACTATTCAATTACAGCTCAGCAGTTATCTTTATCAGTCAAACCTCTCATCTCAGCCAAAATGAAATCTTATTTGACAAGACCTGTTTTACTTGTAGCCACACCAAGCGACATTAAATGTACTCTTACCTTTTAATTCTTTCTCACTTGCATCTTATTCCAAACTTCTTCCAACAGCAAGTCGAGGGACATGATTAAGAAATTGTGAGTTACTTTATTACATCAAATAGGAAACATGATGCAACAGAGGATGAAAACACCAAGAACATAGTGACCCTTGGCTCTCAGCATGCCCTGAATTTTATTATTCTGTGATATGTAGTCGTTCTTTGCTGATGTGATTCTGTATAGCTCAGATAAACCAGTTGCTCAGATGAATTAGCTGCTTTAAATCAATTAGTTGTCTAGCCTGAAATAGGTCATTCCAGTTACAAAGTTATCAAGCATCAGAATACTCCCTGTTGCCTTATGTCCTGCCATCTGACTGTTTTTGGTAGTCCAGCTATTAACACCTGTCGTGCCTTTCTGAGGCAGGGGCTCTTGTAGAGACTCTACACAATGATTTCCTGCCAGAATCAAAGAGAACAAGTTCTTTAATTCTGTATAACAATCTCATTCTCCTGCATACTCTAAAATCATCAATGTGCATCGCACCAAGAGATGGCCAGGGAATTTTTCATTTGTTTCTTTTAGGTAAAGAAGACCAACTTCTACACAAAATACATTTTCTATAAAAACCTGTTATTATGCTGGTGATTTAGAACAAAAATCCTTTAGGAATACTGAAACACTCTTTTTTTTTTTTTTTTTTTTTTTTTTGCCTAATTTGAAATGTTAGCTTCAATTCAGCATCAACTTGGATCTCCTCCTGTCACTGAAATTTTATAACATGTGTAGATTAGATACTTAGAGTCCTGCCTCTAAACAGTCTATAATCTATGTTCCCCAGATGGATTATTAACTCTCCTGATGTCACATAGTAGCCTTTTGACTGAAACATGTCAGTGCATTGTGAAGGATGAAGTTCTGACAGTGAGAAGTGCTTATGAAGTAGATTATGAGCTGGTGATGATACAGCTCCTGTGAGGCCACGTGGGATGCCAGATAATCCAGTTTAATGTCAAACTGACTCATAAAACAATATTTAGCTATTTCTGAATCAGAGATTTCTGAACTTTTTCATAAGAAAAAACCTCAAAATTTTGACATTGATTTGGGATGAGAAGATGCTTTTCCAAAGGAATAGAAATTCAAACTTTTGCTTTTATTATTTTTGCAGCATAATGTGGTATTCCAAGGGCTAGAAAATCCCACTGAAAGGGCAGCCTGACTCACAGACTCCCTTAGTTCATCTTATTCTCTCCTTCTCCATCATCCCACTAATTTATATATTTATTTATTTCACCCCCCCAGTTATTTTCTTTGCCTTTCTCCTACTACTTAAGTGATGAATTTTGCAGACATCAAGGGTCCTGCCTTTCTTCCTTTCATTCTTCCCTTTATAAAAAAAATCCTTTGGTCAGTGAGATAACACAGCCACTTTTGAAGCTCTGTTAAGTCAGCCTAGATAGAGAATACATAGATATATTTTTTTTTCCTATTTGAAAAATATGATGGAACAAACTTAATTCAAAACTGCTATTTGCCTTGTGCTTCCTAACCAGTAATTCTTAGTGGGAAATTGGGTTTCTGTTGTTATTCCCAATTGAAATGATAAATGAGCTACTGCACACAGAAAAAAAATAAAATGTAGTACAGCATAATCACAGAAAAAGGATCCAGAAAGGTCTGAAGAGCCTTGCTGCAGGATAATGACTGTCAAATAATGATAACTTTCTGTCAACAAATAACATTAACAGCTCCTGTTTAATGAATAGTAGCATGAACTGCAATGTGACACTGCAGAGATTAAAAAGCTCAACATTTGTACAGTCTAGAGTTCTGTTTTTGTAACTGGTCTGCAATATGCAGTTTTGACTGCTGGATCAGAGCTGAAGTTAAAGGATAAAGGTTTCTAACAACAGTAGCATTCCATGGTTTAGGTTAAGACAGGGAAAAAAACCCCAAACACCTTTAAAATGAACCTGTCAGTGTGGCTTCACTCAACAGTTGCAGGCATTAAATAAAATAAATTATGCTTTCTTATGGAAATTGGAGCATTTGGATTTTTTCCTAAAGTTATTTTTTAAAAATAGGAATAAGTTAATTCCATCTCCTATCTTTAGAGTCCCTGGGAGTATTACAGATTTTTAGATGTTTCTAGCCAGATTCCATACAGAAAATGCTTAGTTGTCAGCTGCTCTTGGTCTCTCCCATGAAAAAATTGTTATCTCTGTGGCCACTTTTAACTAAACAGACAGATAAAGGTCTGAAAGGTATTTTTCCCCTGTACTTGCCATGAAATACAAATATAAGAAGAAGGTGAAACAGAATGGTTCTCCACTAAAGCAAAGGGTGAAGTCAAAGATGAACTTTACAAAGACAGCAAAAAATATGCATGGAAGAAGAAGGTAGGAATTAACTGCAGGAAAAGCTTTAACCCAAATTCACATTTTCAGTACATGTTGGCTCATCCAAGGAGAGGGCATGGAGCCATGGGAAGCCACCATGCTCAGACCTACTGGACCTACAGTTCTGGCTTCAGGTTTGTTGTGAGATGGAAAGAGCTGGAAAAGTTGTACTCAAGCGTCTGGGACAGCACTTAGAAAGCTGCTGTATAATGTTATTCTTATTTGGTTTTCCATTCTCCAAGGCCTAAGAGGGAGGAAACATTTGCAGCATGTCCTGGTGAGCAGCTGGGCACTGCTGGGGGAAGGAGTGAGCAAAGGAGGAGCGGGTCTTCATGGCAGAGGCACCACACTGCAATGGGTCCCCATGGTTACGAACAACTTTCTCATGCCTGTCATTTGAAAAGGCTCATTAAACCTGAGACCTTTCACACCAGCTGCCTGAGAGGATGACAGTTGCTCAGCAGCTGCAGCCTCAGGCACTGAGAGCTGAGTTTCCAAGGCTCATCATAAAAGCATCAACGTAAAAGTGAAAAACCTTCAATGTGTTTTATCCCACCTATATTATCTTACCTGTTGCCTTGCTCTCTACACAATTCTATGGCACTGAGCTGTGGATACATCATTCCTAAATCAAGCACCACAGATGAAAAAAGACTTGAAATTAAAACTCCCCTCCAAAAAACCCCCACAACTACTTGTAGGTATCTATAAGGAGAGGGAGTGAATATTCTCATTTTGAAAAAAAACCCAACAAACACCACGTGAATTCCTGTGGATCACATTCTTCCAGTCTCCTGTTCTGTGCCTTTCCATGTGGAAAGCAAGGTGTGCTAAGCTTGCCTCTCTGATATTATATGTAAAAAATTAAGACTCCATCTAGAAACACAGAGGAGTGTCCAGCGACAAGCCACAAAGATCATCAAGAAATTGAAGCATCTTTCCAGTGGGGAGAGGCTGGGAGAGCTGAGGTTGTTCAGCCTGAGGAAGGGAAGACTTGGGGGAATCTGGTCAATGTATATAAATACCTGATGTGACAATGTAAGATGGCAAAGCCAGACTCTTTGTAGTTCTGCCCAGTGATAGGACCAGAGGTAAAGGGCACAGACTCAAACACAGGAGGTTTAAATGCAAAAAACAACAACAAAAAAATGTACTGTACCTCTAAGTGTCACTGGGAATCAAAGAATGCTCTTCAATCCAGACCTTGTAACCATGCACATAAATCACAAAGGAACTATTCATTAATGCAGGGGCTTCTTAAGGAAAGATCTTAGTTGTACAACTGGGAACATGGCTATGTTAGCAACAGGAAAAGAATAAGACACCCTAGAAAAAATAATACGTGATGGAGACCAGTTATTCTCCAAGCATGATCAGAGGATGTGAACAATGCTTAACATAATAGTTTATGTATCTAGGATTGCCACTGCATATTGTACATTTTCCTCTGTTGCATTTAGCTGTGTTGAAACATGATCTCAGGAAGTCTTCCCAACAGAATTTAAACTAGTCATGCCAAGGATGCCAAGGTCCCATCTTCACCCTGCAGTCATGTAGTTATCACTTTCCCCTCTGGTGCAGCTGGTGTTTGGGAAGCTGTGTGGAAAACTGACTATATAGCTGTTTTTTCCCCCACAATATATACCTGTACAAAACTAGGCTGAATTAGATCAGCTCACTCATCTGAATACTTGGTTTCATGAATGCAAGTGTCAGGATTGGGGAGACAACAGGTTGGGCAATCAGGGCTGCTGCAACTCCCTCATTTAAATCAGCTGGAAGTTCACTTGAATACAATGTCCCAACCCTTTAAAGTCATGTTCAGTTTTCTGTCAGTCTGAACAATAAGATTTTGACACCAATAAAGACTGAGCAGGCAGGGAAGTTGACACATGATGTAAAGCTAGTCACAGTCCTTCTTACAAACTGTCATTGCATGCTGCTATGGGGAATGACCCAAGTCTTGTTTTTCTTCAGCTGCCTCTGACCTCTCCCTGCATTTCTGCCAAGGCTTTTCCAGCCCATAGCTCTTTTGCAGGACCTGTAAACTCCATAACTAAGCCAATGTTTGCATATATGTAAAGTTTACTGTAATGCAGTGCAATGTACAATTTTATTACTATTTTCTAAAACACATTACTCACAAATATGGGGTTTTTTTTGCATTTTTTTGATTTTTATTACCCAGGGAATGTTAGGTCTTGAAGGAATAAGTCAAGAACTCATAATCATATCTTCTAGTTACTTCTTTATTCAGTGTCTTCTGCATCTTCCTAAAACAAAATCCTGCCTACTCCAAAGCAAGCTGGACTTGAATTTTATTGTAGGGCACTTGTGGTTTTTTTTGCAGAATTCTTGCCGTGACATCTCCACTGCGGAGGCTGGAAAATATAAACAGAGGTTTTATTGCCATAAAGAGAAAGATATGATCTCTCGTATCTCTTTTGTTCTGTACTCAGTGCTAAATTGTCACAGCCCTTGCTCCACAATGAAGAAAATAAGTTCTTTTTTGCTGGTGACACAAGCTCTCTCCTGAGAGCACAGTGATCATTTCCTATGGATTATTTTTCCTTTGTTTTTAGTGAAGACACAAATGGGAGATGTCTCCTCTGCTTGGCTTGTCCTCAACCCCACCCCCAAGCATGTCAGAAGTGATTATCTGAGATTTTACCTCTTTGTTCAGTTGGGTAGAAACTGGCCTCTGAGTTCAAATACTTCCCAGGATAGATGTGTAGATCAGCACAAAGAGACAAGATCACATAACTCTCTTTTCCTCTGAAAAGGAAGCTGAAAAATGGATTAATCTGGATGCAAAGGAGAACAACAACTCTTATAGACTGATCATTAGTGGTTATAACAAGAGATTTGAAAGGAAGGAACTGGTAGCATTTGCCTAAAGAGCAGAAGTCTGAGGATGGGCTAGTCCAGGTTGCAAAGCATGATGTGAGAAAAGGGTGAAGGACAGGTGGGTGAAAGGAAAAAGCCTAATGAGAGAATCTTCTGAGGATGGGTGTCTCTCACTCTTTCTTGCCTGGGAAGAAAGTGAAAATGTCAGTTCCTCTATTTATAGTATAATCAAGCTACTTCAGATTACCTATGTCTGTGTGTGTGTTTGGGGCTAAGAAATACTGCCCAGACATGCTGATACATGCATGTGCACAGTCAGACTTACATACAAATGTGTGGTGTGTTCTTCTATGTCAAATAGTACCAGTGACAGATTGCCATTAAGGACTGATGAAGCAAGATGATGATTAACAGCAACAAATAGTATGTTGGCTCATTCTCTTTTAAGATCAAATGTTTCCTATTTTTCAGATTTTCAATTTTTTTTTAAATTTAATTTTTCATTTCTAATAACAGTAAACACTAAACCTTATTTTTTAAGGTATGTCTAGCTATGTGAAATTTGCACTGAAAAACCAAATTTGATTTGCTATTCATGATCAGAGGAAGCAGAATCGTGACATGAATCCTTATCCCTAATGTATTCATCTCAGGTTATAGGCCTTCATCTGGACTCTGTTGAATTTTACTTGAAAACAGCTTTCCAGATGTTTAAACAGATGTGTATCTGTAACTCCAGGGACAGAAAAGCCAATTTTTTAAAGCTTCATAATATGGTACTTTAATATAATCTAGAAAGGTGCACTTAACATTTTCCATACAAGGTTAGCACATGTTGTTCTTCATATAGAATCATTAGCACTACTGGGAGACTCTCTCACTCCTTCTCTGTCTGTTTTCTTTCTTTTTCTCTCAGACAATAAGAGCATTCCTCCTTGGCATCTAGTTCAGTTTCTCCTTTCCAATTCTGATCCAGAAACTATGCTTTATTGCCAGATTATGGATTTAGTGTGATGTTGGCCTCTTGTATTTGTGGCACACAGTTGAAAAAAGAGCCAATTCAAGGTAAGAATCAGATGGGAAATTTTTGTCATTACATGCTGGTTGGGTGAAATCTAAATGTTTCTCAAAAAGAGTTTTTTTAATTGAAGTTCTAAGAAACCTGTGGGATATATCTAATAAGCCCTTCTTGACAGAGAGCCTTCAGTTGACAAACTGGATATTTGTCACAGTTTTAGTCAGTTTACTTACCTGATAGATTCCATCTCTCAGGCTACATGGCTTTGGAGCACAATTCCTCCAAATTCCTCCCCATTTCTCACATGCAACTAATAAACCCACCGATAATTTTTATCTAAAAAGAATGAATGCATACATTAACTTCTGTTTTGTCTTGGTGTCAGGGTGCAATGAGGGACAGTTGCTCTCTAAAGAACAGGGATCTGAGGGTGACACCATCCCAGGCGGTGTCCTCACTGGTGGGGCTTCATCTCACAGGGTCTGAGCATGGTGGGGCAGGGCTGGATGCTGGTAACAGGGTCCATTGAAACATCCCAACATGGCAAGGAGCAAACCAGGTCCAAGGTCCAGCCAGGAAGTCCAATCAGGAACAGAAGGAGATAGGACTACAGTCAGGATAGGTGACATAGCTGCAACATATAGGTGAGGGATCCTATCCAGAAACAAGTTACCTACATACAGTGCCTGGGTTTATCCAGAGGGCTGGGACAGACACAGATGTGGAGACGGGTACCTTTGTGGTATTGTTGGGCCAAGGGCTGACGAATCCAGGCTGAGCAGAGATGGGGCTCCTGGACCTGTGAGCAGGGAATTCACCTCTCATGGATCTATCCTGGAAAAGAAGCAGCCTATTCGGATCAGACCTGTAAAGCTGCTGCCCAGGACCCAGTGTCTAAACTGTTCATGTAGCAAGTTTTATTCACATCAGACTAGGTACAGTCTGGTTGTGTGGACTGACTGTGCTTTAGTGACTAGAGCACATGTCCTGCAGTCATTGAGCTCATCTCCTGATTTGGTTCCATCTGAAAGAAGTCCCATTCCTGTATTTTGAGTCTCCTTTGCATTGTGAACTGGAGCATGGTAAGTGGGGACAATCTGCAGATTTGCTTCAAAAATGCATTCCCAATCTAAACTGAAATGCTGAAGTAGACAGACCAAAATCCCCCTTTATCTTTCTCCTACCAGAGCTTTATCTCTGGCAATTTCCTCACTGAGGAGAATGGATAAAGATTTGAGCAGATTGTCTGCCTTCTTTTATCTCCAGATTACCTTTATTATTCGAATTTCAGAAATAGCATAGAAAAACACCCAGAAAACTGATGCTTAAGTCACAGTAATGTGATCTCTGAGATCTCTTGTGCTGCCCTGAAAATGCTAAGCTAAAAAGCAGTTCCCTTCAGTGTCAATATCTCCAAGAGATATTGACCAATTAGAAACCACAGAAGGAAGCAGAAACACTTATCAACGATGCAATCAGGTAATGGCGGGGAGAGATACAAGTGGTGTCTACTTGTTAAAGGTAAGAAATTCTGCCTCCTTGGAACCTTTTAGCTTGGACTTTGAACTTAAAAGGAACTGATGAGATGTGCACAGTGGCCCTCAGAGGGTTTAAAATCTGTGGGTCTCCTGAAGTTCATGTTGAACTTCATAGGCAAAGATCAGGTGTCATCTTGCTTATTTGGCCTCTCTCTTCCTAACCTACAAGCCAAGAGTGATCCATCCAGGTGGATTGTTTATTAAGAAAAGCAACATAGTTTCCATTCCTATGTAATTTATCTGAGTTAGCATGAACTTTATAATTTTGGCCCAGAAACAAGGCAAAGACTTGGGCCAGCTTCTTCTATGGCAGGGGGGTGGCTAACCTCTACTCGTTGGCAACCTATGAATTCATTAATGAATCCAAATATAGCCAGTGACCTTCTGTGACAGATGGTGAATCACGTCTTACTTCCAGTGCATAAATTAACATTTTAAAAGGATTTTAAAAACACTGTTGACTTTAGTGAGTGAATCATAATAACAAGGATTTGCTGAAGTCGATGCCTTAAGTTTGGATACGTTGGAAATTGATTATCTGAGGAAAATCTAGTGTAAGTGTGCCATTAGCAAGGACATTGCATGCTATTTGTTTTAGAATGATGTGTGGTTTATGATGTTGAAACTGCCATCACAGTCATGATGATTTGCCTTGAAGATAATTTATGAATCATGACTCTAGAGGAAATAATTTCTCTCACATAGCTTGTTGGAAGTCAGTTCCCTTGTCATTCGCTTTCATCAGGAAGGGTATCTCATAGCTCTCAAAATTCCAATCTAGAACCTCCTAAATCCTACCTCTTTGATTTAATTAAAAATAATAATAAAATCCTATTGTTTTGAACATAAAGGGGTAATGAATGCTTTCTTTTAGCCCGTTTTCTTTCATAAGTTTAAGCAATATTACCAAAACATGGTAACACACAATGACCTAGATAAGATGTAGATAACTTGAGAGGAACTTAACTTACATGTTTGAGCATGAGTGTGAAGTAGAGGATCCAGTAAACAAATATGAATGTAAATGCCTGAAAAAAGTTGCATGTGCACAATGTGAACAATACACACAGGCTGAGCCCTAAGCAGCTATTCAAACCACAGGGCACAAGTGTTATATCCAGCTACTATAGTTTTATTATGTATTTTCCCCATGAATGTCATATGTAGGATAATGCCCATCATTGTAATCTCTCATGCTAGAACAGCAGGCTGCTAATTCTGAGTGCCAGTGATAACAGAGAACAACCAAATGCACATTGTTGCCCTCTCCTCACTCGTCTTTCAGCTGCAGGTGGTAGGATCTTTCTCTTGGATATGGAGATGTTTCCTGATGAGATTTGGATTATTTTTCTTCAACTTAATTACTTCTTTGTCTGAATCACTGAGATACTTTCATGAACTGGTGCATGCGAAGCCTGGAGGAAGCAGGGAGGACATTAAATATGCTTCTATTTAAATATAAGCAACTCAGACAGAAAATATATTTGGATGGATGCAAAACCATGCAGCCCCTCTCTTCATCCTTTCAAAATGAAAAGAAAAATCAAATTCTGACAATGAGCTTGGAGATCTCATTACACTGCAGAGCAGGAAATCCCAGTAGCACTGGACTACATTGTACATTGCATATAAAATGTGAAACCCCCAAGAAATGCTCGTGAATTCTTGCACTCCTTTTCCTCTGTAAATGAAATGTACTTATGCCAAGATGTTAGGATGCTGAAGAGGAAAAGACAAGATCTAACCTTAGGCAGTTTGGTGCTGTTATTATTATACATGAAGTAATGGCAGAATATGCACAGACTTTTGTGGATTACAGTGTAATTACACTAAGCAGATCTAAAAGCAATTAACTACTAAGCTGCAATGCTGTTTGGAAGACAGAAAAGTCATATCTTCATCTCATAATCACACGGCTACCACATGAAAATTAATTACCATATAATTATATGATCAGTATTTACCATACTCAAATAGTATTTGCACCCCTTTAATTTGAGATGCCACTTTAATTTTAAAATATTAAATTACTAAACCTCCTGTGACTGTGATCTAAATCTAGAGCAGTAATCACTGTGTGTGGTAAAGCAAGTAAGAAAAACAGTCACTGAATGCTGAGTGACCCAGTTCACTTTCTACATGCACAAGAAAAGAAGAAAATCTGGCTGATGGAATTTCACTGAGTGTCCCTCTTTTGGACTATTTTTTTCATGTGCTCTTTAAAATATTTCTGTTTTGACAGATCTAGAGGTTTAATCTAGCCTAGTTCAAGACAGCAATTACACATATGCTCAAATCCAGCTAATCTGTTTGAAGACAAGAGGTTTAGAATACACTTTGACATCAGGGCAGGATTCAGTGCTATGTTGTACAGGAGCAAGTCATGGCTCTGTGTTTAGGTTTCCTCAGAGGTAGTTTTGCAATTTTCAGCAGTGTTGGGAATATTTAATATGCTGCTCTAAAAAGGTGGTTCAGCTTTTGACTGACCCTGGGTTACTCATGCTAAAGGAACAGGAGGAACAGAAGAAAGGGGACATAGATGGATGAGGAGCTAAGAGAGAAATCCTAGGAAATGGGCTTGCTGTTTTAGTTGTGACAAGAAGGATGGCTACAGGGTTTGAACTTTTTATGGGGGTTGGAGCACCAAGAAGCAGCCTTCACCTTTCAGCTTCTCCTGGGTGGCAGCAGCAAAGCAAGCTGATTTTTCAGGGATCTGAAATAGCTACTGTGAGCAGTGAGCCATATCCAGCTCATCCTCCTCAGCAGTGTCCTGCCCAGGGCATCTACCTGCGTTGCCTGTGCTTTGAATCTGCTCTATTTTCTTGAAGTGAGAGGTATTTTTGCTTCACATTGGTACAGTACAGTTGGTTTGTATGTGAGATACTGGGTGGCGACCTGTTACCCAGTCTTGGCATTGGAAAGCAGAGGTTGCTTTTGGGGTTGAGAGGGAAAAAAAAGGCTCTGTTGTTTTCAGTTGTCACTGAAATTTATTTGCTCTGGGAATGTGTTAATGATAAGAGTATCTGCCCTGCTATAATTTCTCTGAGACCATCTACTATCAACAATATTTGCAAGGTGATAATATCCAATGATTCATCAAAACTTTGGGTGATAGGACAGAAAGATTTTTCTTGCCCTGAAAAAACCCTTGAAAATTAATACAATAGCAGAACAGAGCAAATAATTGACTTGAATCACATAAAAACTAATGAACTAAAGTGGAAGAGTCTATAACACAGTGCCTGAATTTTTAGAAGACTTCTTTCTGCTCTCTGACTTGTTTTTAATACCTGGTCACAAAGGTTATGTTCCATCAGGGCTTTGCATATAGGGAAACTTGCATAATACTCCAGGCAGATGAAGTTTGGATGACTGCACACAGTGCAAGGCCACAGAGAATGAGGAAAATGCCTTTCCAGAATCCTGAAAAGGAAATGCAAAGATCTTAATCATTGATGGTTCCTTCAAGACAACGTTTTGTTGCTGACCTCTCCTTGAAATCTACATAATCCAGAGCTACTGGAGGACAAGTAGGAAAAGTATAAAAAAATTGTAAAAAATATTTTAAAAAAGTATAAAAAATCCAAACCTAGATCTGTGTGATCTAGCTACTCCAAAACTCTCCTGATCTTTGGGAACTGAAATTGCAGATCTTGATCTGAAATATTCTACTTTTAATAACTGCAAAATCAAAGGCTGGTAAAGACTGTAATTTCCAGATCCAGCTATAATCCCTGAAGCTCCACCTTAGTATAGTCCACTTCACATTTTGGTGGTTTAACTTCTGTTTTTCTTGGGCACATATTTTGACCATTTTCTCCAGTTTGACTGCAGTATATGGAAGTATCTATGTGAATGCTATTCTTCATTATCCTTTGAGTAAATTATGAAGACGTCTATTCAAAGACATCATTTTTGTGCTGACACCATGAAAGGAAGTACAGTGCTGGGCAAGAAAGCTAATCTTTTTATGGTAATTCATGGTTTCATATTTATTTTTTAAAAAGAAGGAATGAAATGCCCCCCGAGTAATCCTGAATGTGTGAACACAGTATCCTTCACCCCTTTTTCAGCTCAAAGTCTTGCAATCTCCACATTCAATGCCCTACTGTCAAATTAGATTCATTTTTCATGCTGGCAACTAACAAGTATGGTGAATCAAATTCTTATATAAAATCAATAACTTTACTCAAGTTATACAAAAAATAATTGATTTTATTTATTGCTTGTGTTCCCAAACTCTCCTAGCTCACAGAAGGAGATTTGTTAAAATAAAGTTTGTTGTGTGCCCTCTCCTTTACCTTTCACCATTTAAATTATTCTCTGCTCTTAGATCCTAGTTATTTAGCCACTAATTTCTAATGCCACATTTGACTAAAAAAATGTTATGTTTAAAAAGCCAAAATGCCACTCGTTAATCATTGAGTGAGAAAGTAGATTCCAATTACTAGTCATGAACAATGAGTGGGATACAAAGCATTCTTTGAAATCACATTGTGGCTTTGAAATATAAACATCTGTGTACTCAAAAAGTACTTTGGGATTAATCAGAACGACAGTTTCTCTAAGAAACCTTGCACTTGGGAAATTATTTGTTTGCTTTGTTCTATTTATCACACACTGATCAAAGGGCAGAAGCTGTCCATAGTTTTGTTCTCTGAGTGAAGTTTTTGCGGGCCATATCAAATATTTAGTTAGGGTGGCCATATTTGCCTTTAATTTGTATTGATACACATCTAAAGGGATTGCTGATTGAGGAATTACAGTAGATTTACAGCAGGATGAAGAGCGGAACTGAGGGTAGGTTCATAGAATCATAGAATGTCTTGGGTTGGAAGGGACTCTGAAACTCTTCCAGTCCAACCCCCTACAATAAGCAGGGACATCTCACACTAGAACAGATTGCCCAGAGCCCCATAAAGCCTGACCTTGAATGTCTGCAGGGGTAGGGCCTCCACCACCTCTCCAGGCATCTTGTTCCAGTGATCGACCACCCTCATATTAAAGAACTTTTTCCTACTGTTCAACCTAAATCTACCCTTTTCTAGCTTATAACCCTTGTCCTATTGTTACATGCTCTTGTGAACAGGTCTTCCCCAACCTTCTTATAGGCCCCTTTCACATACTGGAAGGTCACTATGAGGTCTCTTCTTCAGGCTGAGCAACCCCAACTCTCTTAGCTTGTCTTCAAAAAGAGAGGTGCTCCAGTCATCTGATAATTTTTGTTGCCCTCCTCTGGACACACAGGATGGTGCATCTGTATTTGTATAACCAGAGGAAGGCATTTATCAAATAGTATACAGTATAGACGAGCATATTCATACACTGATAATGAATGAAAAGATGTGGAGATCTTGCTACTTTTAAGCCTTCTGTTTATCACAGTTCAGCTCAGTTGTTGAGGTTTGAATATTAGAAAAATGAGTAATTTTAAAGCATGTATCCCATTTTCAGTTAAAAAATGGAATGTGATTAAGCATATAGTTTGAGGCAAGTTAAAAATTAAGGCAGGCATATATTTTGGTGTTCTCTGTTGATTAAATACCTACCTGTGAAGATGGAACAATCTAATATGATCTATTGTTCATACATTAAAATGAACGTATTATATGGAATTGATTTGGGATGCTGAAAATACCTGCTGGAACCCAGCTTTATAAAAAGTGAGCAGCAGGAAGTGATGTGCTTTTTCAGGCTCTTTTTCCTTTCATGTTCTTTTGCTTGTGTTCTCTAATACTTGCTAAGGCATGTACCTAAACTGATGTAGTTGAATTTTAAGTGCAATTACTCTTACTGAGTACATATGAAAACCAGGATGCTTAGATAGTTTGATAATTCGTAATGTTAAGGCTAATAGCAAGATTGCAAAGCTGTGGTGACAGTCTTTTGGAATTCTTCAGACTGAGAATATTACTTCCAATTTTATATGGCTTCTATTTTCTCATCTTGCTGAACATAAGAACAGCAAGTCATAAAAATACCATCTGCTGGGACAAAGAAACAGCCTGCATAATTTCTGAGAAGATGACTGTGGTGGGTTAACCTTGGCTGGATGCCAGGTGCCCACCAAGCTACTCTATGACTCTGCTCCTCAGCAGGACCAAGGGGGGAGAAAATGAGATGGAAAAAAATTGTGGGTCAAGATAAAGGCAGTTTAATACAAAAAAAGGCAAAGGCTGCATTCAGAAGCAAAAGAAAACACAAGATTTTTCTCTGCTTCCCATCAGTGGGCAATGTCCAGCTATTTCCTGAGAAGCGGACTCATGGTGGTTGCTCCAGAAGACACACGTTGTAACTAATGAATACCCTCCCTTCCTCCTCTTCTTTTCCCTTTTATTGCTGAGCAGACATCATATGGTATGGGATATCCTTCGGTCAGTTTGGATCAGCTGTACTGGTGATGTCCCCTCCTAAGATGTTGCCCACTCCCTGGCTACTGGTGACAGGGTGGAAATGTTGGAGAAGCAGCCTTAATGCTGGGCAAGGTCTGCTCAGCAGTAGCCAAAACACTGGTGTGTTATCATTACCCTTCTAGCTACCAGTGCAAAGCACAGCACTAAGAGGGCTGCTATGGGGAAAATAACTCCGTCTCAGCCAGTCCCAATACTGTGGTGCAGCTACTGCCAGTGCAGCATCTGTGTCTTACACTGTGTAATGTGTTGCAGTTCAGGATACATGCTTGAAAATGCTGTAGAGCCTTCTGGTGGTTTTTCCACAGGCAGGGTAAGAGACAGCTTTTATATACAATTACAGGAAGTATTTTGCTTAGAGTGGTTTTGTAGACTTCTGCTTTTGAAAGACATCAGAATTACATTCATTACATATTGATGCTGATTTTGCTGCCCTGAGGAGAAGGACTTGGAGGTGGTAGTAGAAGAGAAGCTCGACATGAGCTGTCAGTGAACGATGGAGCCCAGAGGGTCAACCACGTCTTGGGCTGCATCAAGAGAAGTGTGGGCAGCAGGGCCAGGGAGGTGATTCTGCCCCTCTACTCTGCTCTGGTGAGACCCCACCTGGAATACTGTGTATAGTTCTGGGACCCTCAGCACAGGAAAGATATGGAGTTGTTGGAGAGGGTCAAGAGAAGGGCCATGAGGATGATCTGAGGGCTGGAGCACCTATGAAGACAGGCTGAGAGAGTTTGGGTTATTCAGCCTAGAGAAGAGGATGCTCTGAGGAGACCTTATAGTGGCCTTCCAGTACCTGAAGAGGCTACAGGAAAGCTCAGGAGAGGCTTTTCACCGGAGAGCGCAGTGATAGGACAAGAGGCAATGGTTTTGAACTGGAAGAGGGGAGATGTGGGTTAGTCATCAGACAGAAATTCTTCACCATGAGTAATGCCCTGGGATAGACCTATGAAGACAGGCTGAGAGAGTTTGGGTTATTCAGCCTAGAGAAGAGGATGCTCTGAGGAGACCTTATAGTGGCCTTCCAGTACCTGAAGAGGCTACAGGAAAGCTCAGGAGAGGCTTTTCACCGGAGAGCGCAGTGATAGGACAAGAGGCAATGGTTTTGAACTGGAAGAGGGGAGATGTGGGTTAGTCATCAGACAGAAATTCTTCACCATGAGTAATGTCCTGGGATAGGTTGCCCAGATAGGTTGTGGAAGCCAGGTCAGGTTGGATGAGGCTTGTGCAGCCTGATCTGGTGTGAGGTGTCCCTGCTCATAGCAGGGAGGCTGGAACCTGATGATCTTTAAGGTCCCTTCCAACCTTAACCATTCTATGATTCTATGACCCTTATTTTGGTGCTTCTTAAAAACTTAAACAAAAGCACAGCAACATAATGAAATCACACAGGATGATAATAGTCATGCTAGCAAAAATTATGTGTGCAGTGACACTCAGAGTAATACTGTTGCCAAACATTGTGCTCTCATTTGAAAAAGCAACATCACACATTTATTAACTGAAGAATAATATTAAGGACTGTACCAACAGAGCACTTTGACACTCAAAGCTTTGTCCTCGTGTGACATACTTTTTCACAGAAAGAAAAATTCATACACTTATATGGCGTAGCAGGAGTCAGTGTGAGACTGAGCTTTTCTTCTCCAAAACACTTCATAAACAATAACATACACTGTAAATATCACTACCCCCATTTCTATAGATGAGGAGAATATAATTTACTTTAACACTCATATTAGTCATTCTGAGCAATTTCAGGACTGCTCAGTTTCAATTTCTGTGCTCTTGACAAAAATAACAGAGATGAACACACTAACATTACATCCTCTCAAACATAATTATTTTTGGCTACAGTCTATTTACATTGGACAAGGTGAGTTATGTGTATACAAAAAACTGAGAAGGTAGACAGCACATGTGGTATGTGATACTGGTGCACATGTAACACTGAGGGAGAATGCATTAGGTATATAATTTATTTGTTCTTTATCAGAAACTTAAAATTACATACTCACTATGTTAGTTATTTAATCCAAATATTTAGGGTTATCATAGCCCAAACTGTTAATTTTAACTCAATGTTTATTTTGTCAATTACAATTGAAAAAAAAAAAGTCACATGAGACAAATCTAGTGATGATAACGTGGTTACTCCCCTAATAAAAATGTACAGGTGACATCACAGCAGAAAAACTGACTCCTACAGAAGATGTTCATAGCTTGCTTTATTATTTGTTGACACCTTTGTGCATGATCTTTAACCTCATTTTCTTTCCAGAACATGGTCAATGTACCTTGCATTTCAATACACTTTTAATATTTAAAAGCTGGAAAACCAGCAATGTTGATTTATGCAGGTTTTTTTGTGGCAATATCAAGTTTTCTAATACTGAATTGTGCAACCACTCTTAGTTGAATAATGAATATTAATAACTCTAATATTAGATGATCTCCTTGAGCTAGCCAAACACACAGTAGCTAGATTAAAATGTTTGATATGGCACAATATCATGACAGGTTCACTTTAAAACACCAGATCACTGATGGCACTTCTGGCTTCATCCTGGGTCTTGATTCCCTTTAAACAAAGGCAAAATACCTGTCATGGCTGATGAAAAAAGAAAAAGTTTAACAACATGACTGTTTGACATGGCTACAAATGATGGGATGTTTTATTCTTTGAAAGGTTCTTTCTTATATCTAGATCAGAACAAAGCGTGTAAGGAGTCTACTAGTGTAGCATGATGAGGTCTAAAGGTTTTAGTAGCATTAGTGTTGGAAGCCCACACAAGTAATGAGACTAAAAGTCAGTCATTCAGGTCACTCTTCATTTTGATGCACCAGACAAAGAAAAGAAAACTTCAAAGAATTTTAGGAGTTCTGAGAAGACTTACAGGTGCCATTTTTGTAGCTATCTTCACATTCAAGCCATCCAAACTAAACTTTCAAAAAGAAACTGCAAAAGAATAAAAAAAAAAAAAAAGGAAAAGCAGTACTTAAGCAGATACCAAATCAATCTGCACCACATTTTGGAAATTATTCTGCCTTCTGAGATACCTCCTGCAAAACCACTGGATGAATGGTCCCGTAGGCAAGAATATGGATGAATGCAAATGTGGCCATCAGCCTGACGAAGTAGAGACAGCCCTTGTACTTATCATACATACTAAGTAGACACAGATTTTGTTTTTCTTTTTGTGGGGAAACTTGTTTGCAATACAAGGTCTGCATTTGCACGAATAAGGCACCGCATGATATGACAGCTATAGCCCTAAACTGGAGCCCCAGGCAGGATTTTAAAATATCAGTAAAAGCCTGCAGCCTGACATCCTGGCTTACACAATTAGGCTATAAATATTCCTACATACACTTTTACAGATGTATTTTTATGCATTTACAGACGTTTGTTCCACCTGTGCTTTAAGCTGCTAGGATACTACCAAGCTTTAAACTGAAGGCACCATGTTGGAATAATATATTGAGCCTTGCTTAGAGCAAAGTGCTGCCTGATGAAGTGATGTGGTTTCTAGCTGTGACCTTGCTTCCGTCCAGCCAGCTCCAAGTACAAGCAGAGCAAGCTCAGGCCTATCTGCAAAAGATCTGGCAGATCCTGAAATGAGGCAAATTACAAGCTCTTCACTGAAAAGCTGAAAAATGGCTAACTGCCCAGTTTTGAGAGCAAGAGTAAGACCAAACTGTATTTGAGAAGCAGTAACCTTAAGCCAATGTTTCCACATAACTGTGGAGTGCTTGTATGTAGGTCCAGTGCTCCATCCTCCTGTGTGAATACAGCAGAAATATACTTGAGGGTGATGAACAGACATTGGTTTAACAAACATAATTTTTGAGTTATTTTTTAATTTTTAGACATACCAATTGTTTAAATATGGAAGGTCTTTTTGAGAAGCAATATGGAATCAATGTATATGTTTTTGTGTGGATGTGTAATGAGTCCATGTATTTGTATTTCTCTGTAACTACATTTGTTCTTATTCATAGATGCTCCAGGAGAAATATCACAAATACATTAGAATAAGAGAGGGAAAGTTAATATAGACAGTAGAGGCAGAAGGCAGAATGCTTTTAAGAATGTAAAGTGAAAGTAAAGCTAAATTCCTGATGTAAATTCTGATCAACAGTCCATTGTTTGTTTTTCAGTGTTCATACTGGCATCATTCACTGGATATCCTCTTACTGCAGGCAGAAATCATAAGGGAAGCAATCCTGAAATCCTCATGTTTTGGACAAGGAAAGCTGCCAGAGATCTAGATTATTCCTGAGTGGATTCAGACCAGCACAACATGCTTGTTATCTGTTGTTTTCCACAAAATCCATAGGATATTAATATGCTGAATGCAGATTTTGGGCATGACTAGGTCTTGCTGTGCAGAGAAGTGCAGCAAAGGGGGTTAGACTTTCTGATGCCTGAGGCCTTATCTCTTCACGCTTCTCTCCTCTCCACACTGCATTAGCTTAGGGCAGCTGATGGAAGGGGAACAGAGAGTCTCTGTGACTAACATGCTGATTTGGTTGCTTTCTCCCAAAGCCAGGCAACAACCAAGGACTCAATTCTCTGAGTCTCAAGACTGCAGTGCTCCTGGGGCAGTACAACTACATGCTGCTGGTTATTCAGGGCTTGTCATAGATTGACAGCCTCATCCTCAAAAAGGCTGGATTTTCTTAAAGTGAGAAAAACACTGCTGGAGAAAAGAGGGACACGTTTTGAAGTGCTGTAAATAGCTTAGCTCTGTTAAACTTGCTGGAATTTGACTGCTAACATCAGTTCAGGATTTTGATAATTTTTTTTGCTGAAATGAGCCTTGAGGTTCAGCCACAGTGAGTTCATTGTTACTGTTATTTTCTCTCTAGGTTTCGCAGCAGGGAGAAGCGAAATGAGTGTGAAATCTTGTTAGCTATCTGAAGACCATCTGTATTTTCTTAATGAATGCTGCACTCTTCTTGGAGCCATGAAATATGCGATATAGTGTGTTGATTCTAAAACAAATTGTGCGGAATTTAAACTTTACATGTGCACTGAGCCTTCCTTTATTTAGCAGATTCTCTTGTGAGAACTACCAATGTGATATTAATCATTTAGCAGCTGCTGCAAGAAAGAGCTCTTAGAAGGCTTGGCTTAATGTCTTGCATTGGAGTAATTACTTAGTTAGGCATTTGATTCTATCCAGTGAGAAATTCCGAATTTTAGCTCATTACTTTTTATGATGACTATGCCCTTTAGTGTAAACCTTTCATTGGTTGTAAGCAGCCTATCCATGCTAAAGCTATAAAACACAAGGATAAGGGAGCAAGAATTATATGTTCAGCCTACCAGAAATCCTTTGAAATCCTTTGAGGAAACCTTCAAATAGTACCAAATATTAATGCAGGCTAACAGTAAAATACTTAGTTGAGTTTCACAAATGAAGATGGGTATTTCATAAGTGTCCCAGAAGACCTATGAAATGTCAAAGCTGATAAGCCATTAAGTGTTAGACTGCTTAAATTCTGAATTCAGAATTGGTGTGGTTTAAGTTTTGCATTATCATTAACAACATTATGCAATACATTGAGGTTTCACAGACCCTTTTAAAAACCACAATGTCATGACATGTGGTTGTGGGATAAGAGATGGGCTGTTCAAGAGAACCTCCACTGCTCTCACCAAAATAATTGGCACTTCATTATGAATATTGTGGCATATGGGACAGGTTTGCAGCTCCTAAGAGCAGATGATGAACATCCAAGCTGGAATCTCACTCCCTGTTGGGAAAGGAGACATGTCTGAACCTCTATACAGCTGTCTGACCATGATTTCCATGAAAAAAGTTTGCACCACTGAGTGGAAGAAGACCTCTGGTGCACTTTCCCACATTCTCCAGTTTGGACCACGGGGGGTAAGGCCTGAGAAAAGTGCCACAAAACTTGCCTACACTGTGAGCTAGGTGGTCAGGGAGACAGAGAACTTTTTGATAAGTGCAGTTAAATTCTCTGCAGTACATACCTAAACATTTGCTTGACCTTTTCCACTCATTACTTGAAAAAAAAAAAAAAAAAAAACAGTTTGGCTTTTTAGTCTATAAGTTGCCAGGCTTATATGAAACCACCAGCTAAAAATCATGTATGGGAAAGAAAAACTTATATAAAATAAGGATTATAATAAAAACTGTCAGCGACCATTAACTTTAGGCATTGTTACTGCTCCATTAATATTACACTTAAATATCTGCTTAACTTTGAAACATTAAATGATCCCAGATTAAATGAACTAACTGCTTGTTATACAGCACTAAGTCTGAGTGTAATATGTTAGCAGAACCAATACGACAGTGGTGAATGGGGACAGCTACTTTTGGTTATAACTTTTTCCTACATGATTAAGTGAAACTTTTCCTGTTCACTTGTATACCTGGACATCAGACCATGACTTGGAGGAACTGCTACATCTGCATTTACATAAATGGAAGGTAGGAAAATTAGGGCCTCCTACAGTACTACTGTGTAATGGAATCTTTCATTCTTGAAGACACCTTGTTGTTTGAGACGTCCAGCTGAGGAAGCTCCACAGTTATGTTCCTGTATTAAAGCATCAAAGAGAATGAAAAAGGAGAGGAGCCAGGGGTTCCCTGCATAGCTGTTGGATAATCAACAAAGCAGTAAGCAAAACTGTGGCAAGAAATAAATAGTGTGTGCTCTCTCTTATTTGCCTTTGTTGTCATACTCCCTTGTCCTTGTGGAACTAATTACAGTTTCCTAATAATAGTGCTGAGAATTTTATTGTAATGGCAAATAGAAATTAGGTATATATAGGGATTTTTGGACTGAGATGGGTTTGGGGGACAAAATTTATATTTTTTAAGAGAAACCTTTACAGATGCTTGCCCAATAGAAGATCTGTTACATACTGGCTTGTGAGATACGTGCATTCCACAATGAAAGCTGATGTGTTTTGGAAATGTAGGTGAAGAACTTGGATATGTTTAAGCTCACTGCTACATTTGTTAATTGCAACTGTTGAAATCTCTGCTTAGGCTGTGTAAATAATTGATTTTTTGCTTCAGCAGCCAAACTGAAAAATTCAAAGCTAGAAAAAAAAGAAAAAGAAGCAAAAGAAGATGCATGTGGATTTAAGTAAAATGAGCATATTTTCGTGTTTCTCATGGAATAAAAAGAAAAAAAGCCAATGCAAAGTTTGCATCAAATGCCAAACTAGAGATTTATTTTCCTAGTTGGGTCGTATTTGATAAAAGCAAATCAGCAAGAATGTCAGGTGTGAATTGGGTACCAGGCAAATGCTGTGCTTGGTGGGGAGATATTTCTTTTACTGAATACAGTGTCTTCTGTTGTTCCTGTTCTCATCTTGATCTTTTCCCTGTGATGAAATGGGATTGGGAGTGGGGAGGGGAAAAAGGAGTATCTCACGTTTGAATGGGCAACTGCCTGACTGCATAGAGTTCCTGCTCCTTTTCCTTCTATTTCCCTTTGGACTGGAAATTCTCGGTCACAGAATCCCTCACTGAACAAAGGAGTGCATGAAAATCAGACAGAGACCCTCAGGTCTCCTGGCACACAGCACACACCATTTCAGAAAAAGACAGGATAGAGGGCTTGAGGTCAAAGTGATGAAGTTTTGTCAGGGAATGGAAACATTACTTGCTGAAAGGAGTGGAGGAGAGAAATCTCTGGATGCCTTCCTTTTTAGTGAGCAGAAACGTTGTGTAAGAAAAAGCACTTTAGGGATAGGAATCTGCTCACTGCTGTGCCCATCCTTTCAAAGCACTGAGTGTTGGGTGGCAGCACACCTGGGCCTCTCACCTGGAATCTGGGAGCTGAAATCAGAAGCTGGCTCTAATTCAGAGCATGGTGTGCCCAGTGACTCTCCTGCTGCTGACTGTACTACCCAATGTAGCTGCAACAGAGAAGAGGTGCCTCATCACAGCTTTGGTAGGTGTGTGTGCTTCTATGGTGACTTTACCTGAAAAGAAAATTGCTGTGTTAGACAGAAATGAATTTCTACTCTTGGTCAGCCCCTGGATTGCTCTGACAAACAACTTTTCAATGAGTTGTTACGGTGTTTACATAATCAGGTGCTGTTTCACTCTGCATCTCTCTGCAATATTTTACCACTGCTTAAAAGAAGCACTTGCAAAGATAATCTGAATGCCTTCTGTGGCTTGACTTTTCATCAACATTCCAATCTCTTAAGTGAAATCCTGTGTAGACAGCAGCTCTGTTTATATTTACTCACAATGTGTATATGACTTTAATATGTATAAGCTGGGGAACTGTGTCACAGGATGCTGTTTAGAACATAAATCCATTTCTTGTATTATATGCATTGTTAAATTCAATAATACCAAGTGATTGAGGGTAGATAGGATTATTTGCAGGCCCTCTTTGTGCAAGCAGGAAGCAGCCACTTAGGATGTGTAAGTGTAGGTACTGCAATTGAAATGAAAAACAACTGGTAATGACCGTAGTTACACTGGATCAGAAAATATCAACTGAGGCCTTGTTGAGTTTTTTGCTTGAATTAGACTTCCACAGAATCACAGAATCATTTTGGTTGGAAAAGACCTTTAAGCTCATTGAGTCCAACCATTAACCTAACTCTACCGAGTCCAGTGCTAAACCATATTCCTGAGCACCACATCTACATGGTGGTACATCTACTCCTTTTCACTGTCTAGACCTTGCCATGGAGCTTCGGAGTGTTTGTGCAGACCTGATGGTCTCTGCATGACCATACATGAGGGCCCCGTGGAGTGGGGTTTTGTACCTCATATTGGTTCCATATTCCTTTGTAGAGTACAGAAATCTTGAGCCTTTAGTACAGCTTATTGCAACCTGCACCTCTCCCAGCCCCTATGGGCACACAGGTAGCAGAGTGATGGAGTGATTTATTTCCAGATGCCAGCAAGGTTTTCATTTTTTAAGCAGTTGGATATCTATATCTCACCTTGAAGTCAATCAAATCTGAGGGCACCCAGGCTTCTCCAAGAACAAATAAATAGAAACCACAATGCCTTCCTGTCTTCTGGGAAGAAAAAAGAAAATAAACTCTATATTAGTCCTAATCCTACACTGTTTCTAGGCTTAGTAAATCCTTCAAAAGAACACTGGTGCTGGTTTCGTAATTTCTAATTTATAGTACCTTATTATCACTTGTCCTCCTAACAATTAACTTGTAACTACTTTGACTAACAATATACAATTTTAAAATTAAATGAGACCATGAATTGTCACTCTACTTTAACCTCAAAGCTAGGAATTAAATCAGGCTACCTCTGCATTTAAAGTGATTCAAATGTTAAACTATTTGTAATGCCTCTGCCCATAAAACATCAGGTGAAATTCCAACATACTGATTAATTTGTTATTTTTCCTCTCCATTCACAATAGTGAAAAGCCAGGCTTTTTTTTAGAACTCCAATGTTTTATTCATAAACCTACCTTTAAATTAACAATATATTTTAAATGATGCTAAAGCAAAAAAAATAATTTAAACTAGAAGCAGCTATAACTACATCCTTTCAACAACAAAAATTAAATAAGGATTATAGTATTATTCATTTTCATAGAATTAGAATTAGTTTTCCCATATACAAGCTTTCCCCATTTACCGTTATTTTAAGTTAAAGTGAAAACAAGAAGAAAAAATGAAGTTCAAGTGTCCATCAGGCAGCAGAGCTTTGCATAGACTGCAGAGCACAAAGAAATGTAATGGAAACCATCACTGCAGTAAGAATGCTTTATAATTTAAAAGTGAGCTACACAAAAATCAGCTGCTATGTGTTTACTGCCTCATATGCCATATGAAGAATGTTGTCACTCATACTTTTTAAATAGCTCTTCAAAATGGGCTTGTTCTTTGCAGCTTGCAGCTGTTTGCATTTTTTTTTTAAGTTTGGAGGAAATGTACAAATTGTGGATGGATTTACACTTGTTTGGATTTGTATGTCAAGGGTATTTTAAAATAAAACCAACATAAAAATGACTCAGTAAGGAAAACTAAACTTGGACAGACTTGACTTTACATCACAGAAATAGTATAGCAAGACAGCTAGGTTTCCTTCTCATCACAATTAACTTATCTCGATATAAGTTCTGAAAATTCAGTGGTTATTGATAAAAATATAAACACAGAAGTTGGCTAATAACATTAGATAAACTCTGTCACTGATGGTATAGGAAAAGCAGAAATCAGTGCTCTGATCCTCAGTACAGATCCCAAAAGTGGTACTTAATTGGTTTCAGACACCAGAAGGAGCTGAATGCTTTCCTGCAGCTCTTTTACTATATCTAGCAATAGTATGCCTTAATTTTCAAATCCCGTGCTGCATTTTTCTGTCTGAGATCCAAAGTCAAACCCTAGCTCCATTTTATTTAGAAGATGTGATACAGTGTCAATGTGAAGAACACCTAAAATGCTTCCTTCTTCTATTTCCTTTCAGACTGCAGCCTCATCTGAGACTGGTGAAGGGCCTAGAGGGAAAGTCTTATGAGGAGGGGCTGAAGGAGCTGGGGTTGTTTAGCCTGGAAAAGAGGAGTGTCAGGGGTGACCTCATCACTCTCTTCAACTCCCTGAAGTGAGGCTGTAGTCAGGTGGAGGTTGGGCTCTTCTTCCAGACAACTAGTGACAGAATGAGAGGGCATGGCCTGAAGCTGAACCAGGAAAGGCTTAGGTTGGATATTAGGAAGTACTTCCTCATGGAAAGGGTAATCAGACATTGGAATTGACTGTCTAAGGTAGTGGTGGAGTCACCATCCTGGGCAGTGTATGAGGAAAGGCTGGATGTGGCACTTAGTGCCACGATCTAGCCAGTGTGGTGGTGTTAGGCCATAGGTTGGACTTGATGATCTCAGAGGTCTTTTCCAGCTGCAATAATTCTGGGATTCTACAATTTATAAGAGTAATTGTGGATGCACTTAATTTCTAAATAGCCCTCAGGTACAACTACTGATTTCACTTCTACCCTTCAAAACTAACAAGCAGAAAGCTGTTTGTATCTTGATTCTACCCCTTGCTCCAGAAATTTAACATTCCCACAGAAAATCTTTCTCTTCAATTTACTCTGTGTTTTACTCACACCATAATCCCCTTCCTCACCCTTACACTCATTAATCCTCCCTGCACACTACAACAGCTCTTTGATCATTCACCACTGAACAGCCTGTGCAAATCAAGATGATGTTATTTCATGCTGGACTTCTAAGGTAGGATTTGCTTCATCTAATTTAACTGCTCAGGATTTATATACTTTAGACTTTAAGCCATTAGTCTAAACTTCATTTACAGACAGCAGAGAGAGACAGGAATCTTCAAGTCTATATTCATCCTACATACCTACAATTCATATCTTATTAATCATTCTTTGGAGATACTTGAAAGCAGAAAGCCTAGGTGACAGGACTTAGATGTAAGACTACATACCCAACAGACAGTAAAAGTTAGGTGAAATGAAGCAACTTTACAAAAAATCTAGTTCGTTCCTAACTACTGATTCCAGGTGGGAGGCCAGTTGCCTATACTTTTCCAAAATGATTCCTCCTTTTTCTTTTTCTTCTAAGCCAATTGAGTGTAATGGTATTTATTTCCAACCAACTCTTGCTACCTAATGAAATGAGAGGCAGTTAGATTCACATCAGGTAACATGACTGAGGATGTGCTTCTTATTGTGGAATAACATAGGAAAGTAGTAACAATTTCAGAAAAAGTGATCTCTTCAGGATTCCTCAGATCTACTAAACTGTTGAGTGTTTGCATTGCTTACAATGTGGATATTTTTAAGATCTTTGATTTCAGTAATAGCTGCTGTATAAATACACCCATACATTTTTTGTGCAGAACAAATGCAGGGAATAACATAACAGCTACTGTCTCTGTCTTATTTATTCCTTTGAAAGAAATGGAAATGGTTTCATAAAAGTGCAAGAGTTCTATTTGTACAACACAATGCAAAACAGTGAAGCATTCCATTTTTATTTATTTTTTCCTCTTGAAGCATTTATTTCTTTTACTTAATTTCTTAATTTTTTTTTCCTAGCTGAACTGGTAGTTTGAACAGAGCAATTTTTGTGGGTTGTGAATTGTAAATTGTAAGAAAGTTGTTTTACACCTGTTACATGCTTCTGTTTGAAACCCTCTGGCTTCTGTAACTTTTAATCATTTTCACTCCTATTTTTACCCAATAAATCTCATTCCCCAGTTTTTTTTCCTCAGTTCTTTTACATCAGCAGTGAAAATCTTATCACAGTGTCCTGTTTCCTGCTTTGCTGCTGTGACACTGCAATTCCTGCATTCCCAGTCTGAAGTTATGCCTTTTTTCCTGTGCAAGAGGCAGGGGGCTGGTGCTGAGCTGATGGTGCTGCAGGAAGAGGTGTCTTCTCCCTACAGCTCTGCATCATAACCCCAAAAAGCTGAGAGAGGATGTCATAGGTGGGATGATGGGACACTAGGAGAGGTAATTATATGTCACTTTGTATAGTCGTGGCCATTCAACCTTATTCACATTTCTACTCCAAGCACACTTTTGAAAACTACATACACTTTGGATTTAGGCCTGTGTGCTTCTGCAGCTGTAATGAGTCCTTTCCTGGGGCAAACTGACAGGTGATGGGTGATGATTCTCTTTCACCTGCCACCACAAAGAATTCCTGAATTTGTATCCCTATCTGATATCAGGGCTGAATCAGGGCCAGAATATTCATCACCTCATAGGACAGACTCTTTGATGAATGTACCTGATGAATCCAGCATCCATGCCAGCTCACCATAGTATCAGACAAATAACTTCAAAGGGAAAGTAATTATGTAGTTTTCCAGTTTTAGCTGCTTTTGAATTTTATCAGTGCAAATCTTCTGCTTTTAATAAAACAGCAATAAATAATAATGTAACTGAAGAGCTGATTTAATTTTTATCTGTCCTAGCTGCTAATTTTTGTGAAGAAGCATGTTAATTTCATGCTGTGATACAATGCTTATTTAATTGTCCAGCTTTCACCACATGAAGTGATACAGAAACACAACACAGAGAATGGGATGTTTAGTCTGGGAGAACAGTTCAGGCTGGATTCCTCAGCCTTTCTCTGATGCTGTTGAAATATCCCCATTAATGATGTAAAAACAGAATAAACTTATTAAAATTTTAGATAATTTTAGATAAGACTGGATGATCTGAAAGCACTTTGGAAAAAACAGAAATATCAGAATTCAAAGGTTCTTGATAAATAGAAGAAAGAATCTAAAATCAAGGAGACAAAATTCACAAAACACAAGTGCATAGCTGAACATTTAGGGTGGCAAAATCAAAGGTGTAAGTACAAAATGAGTAATAGCTGAATAGTCAGAGGTACTGCAGTGAAGGCTGTGAGAACTATAGCAGATTACAAATGAAACATGAATCCCTGTTGGGATGTTATAACAAAAAAAAAGTGTATTTCATTCAGTGGTATATTAGCAAGAATGGTGTGTAAAGGAGACAATTACTCACTCTGTTAAGTGCTGGTGAAAAACTGGAACTTGGGCAACACATTTAAAGAAAGATCTATATGAAATAAAATGAAAGAAAAAGGCACTTGGGAAGTTGTTGGGCTTATTTAACCTAGAAAAGAGAACAGGTGGGAGCATGGCAGCTGGCTGTGGCTACTCAAATGTCAGTATAGTGATATTCTCCATAGTTATCAGAGGTAAATGACTACATCAGTCAACCAGGGAAAAGCAGTGAATGTCTATCTGGACTTCTCCAAGGACTTTGACACGGTCCACCACAACATCATTCTCACTAAATTGGAGAGATATGGGTGATGGGTGGACTGTTCAGTGGATAAGGAACTGACTAGGTGGTTGTGTCCAGAGGTTAGTGGTCAATGGCTCTAAATCCAGATGGAAAACCGTGACAAGTGGTGTCCCTCAGGAGTCAGTGCTGGGCCCAGTGCTGTTTGATATCTTCATTAACGAGATTGACCATGCCATTGAGAGCACCCTCAGCAAGTTTGCTGATGACACCAAGCTGGGCAGTGCAGTCGATATGCCAGAGGGATGGGTGCCATCCAGAGGGACCTGGACAAGCTTGAGAAGTGGGTCCAGGTGAATCTCATGAGGTTCAACAAGGCCAAGTGCAGGATCCTGCACCTGGGCTGAGGTAACCCAAGATATGAATACAGGCTGGGGGAGGTCACACTTGAGAGCAGCCCTGTGGAAAAGGACCTGGGGGTACTAGTGGATCCAAAGCTGGACATGAGCCACCAATGTGCAGTTGCAGCCCAGAAGGCCAACTCCATCCTGGGCTGTATCAAAAGAAGTGTGGCCAGCAGATAGATGAGGTGATTCTGCCCCTCTACTCTGCCCTGCTGAGACCTCACCTAGAATACTGCATCCAGCTCTGGTGCCCCCAGCACGAGAAAGATGTGGACCTGTTGGAATGTGTCCAGAGAAGGGCCATGAAAATGATCTGAGGGCTAGAGCAGCTCTCTTATGAGGACAGGCTGAGGGAGTTGGGGTTGTTCAGCCTGAAAAAGAGAAGGCTCCAGGGAGACCTCCTAGTGGCCTTCCAGTACCTGAAGGGGACCTACAGGAACAGGGGCTTGCAGTGAGAGGAAAAGGGGTAATGCTTTTAAGCTGAAAGAAAAGAGATTTATGTCAGAGATCAGGCGTGAATTCTTCAGTGTGAGGGTGGTGAGACACTGGAACAGGCAGCCCAGAGATGTTGTAGGGGCTCCAAGCCTGGACATGTTCAAGGCCAGTTTGGATGGGGCTCTGAGCAGCCTGTTCTAGTGTGAGTGCCCATGAAGGGGGGGTTGGAATGAGATGGACTTTAAGGTCCCTTCCAACTCAAAAAATTCTGTGATTCTGTGATTCTGGTGGTTTCGAGCTTTTCATTTGGTAGAGATAATGTAGTTAAAATCAGTTTATCTCCAGATACCACATTCCCTTCCCTCCCTGACAAAAGTGCTTTTAATTATATAACATAATCTGTGAAACCAGACAGCCTTTAAGGACAGTGGCAGCTTTATTTATTTACTGTGGAAAATGTTTTTAAAAAAGATTAATATAGGTTTTTCTAACTTGAGAGATGATGCAAGTACAAACAGAAATACAGGGAGGGTTATTTATTCTACTCATAATTTACTATGGGATCTTGCCAAGGTGAACTCATTACTTCCAAAAGATTTAGTTAAAGGGTGAAACAGATGGGCAGGGATTTTTTCTTGCTATGTGTCTATTAAATTATAATTTATGCCTACCAGACTATGAGCTTTGTCCAACAGGGGACCCATATATGTACAGATTCAGTTCTACTCACAGATTCTGTTTTACAGATAAAGAGGTGGATAACAATTGAAAATTAATGTAGAAGAAATTAGTAAACAAAAGCTAAACCCAAAAGATAGGCTAACATCATTTTAGGACAAAATTCAGTGAAATTAACTTTGTACAATCTTGGAACCAAAATAGATTTTTTTCCAGCAGACTTTTTTTTTTTTTTTTGAGCCGCATGGAGCTTGTGCTTTTGTAGGATAATGTGGTGTGTGGTCACAGTATATACCCTGCTAGTGATGCTTCCCAGTGAATAAACCACACATTAACCTGAAATTTCCACTTGACCACAATGTCTTCAATAAAAAATTCTGTTTGAAGGTATTGACAGTGGCACAACTATGCTTAGAAATTGATCTTGACAGAATACAGAAAAAGGGACCAAGTAAAGTATTTTTCTTGTTGAATGTAAGAGAAATTAAAAAGTAAGCAAGCTGAATTACAGTAAGCAATTATTGCAGTTATCTCCCAGTCTTTCCTGCAGTTGTGTGAGGGTTTAATGTTATGCAGAGGTATAATCCTGATGCAGTCAAATAAAGTCCATTCAGGAAAAAAGGTAAGTGAATATATCCCTCAGCATCACCTCAAAACTTATGAGTAGTGTGGACATAAATCATAGAATCATAGAATCACAGAATCCCAGGTTCAAGAGACCTCAAGGATCATCTGGTCCAACCTTTCTAGGTACTATTACAGTTTATATGACATGGCTCAACACCCTGAATGAATGTTGCCCTGAATGAATGTTGCCGTCTCAAGAATGAAACAGAAGGGCCTGTAATAGTATTGAGGTTTTTGCCAGAAAAGGGAGGAAGAAAGATGGGATCCGAGGCAGAGAAAAAAATAGCTTAAATAAAAATATCAAAATATATACCTTGCATTCCCACTGTGCTAGATATCATAAGGTATCATCTTGCTGGCATGAAGCTGATTCAGAACAGCTTGGGGTACGGGACATAAATTCAGCTGAGCAGAACCTGTCATTTTATAAGGGTTCTTCTAGCCAGCTCTAAGCACTTCTCACAGTTCTGTGAACGATGTGCTGGGATGCAGATTTCTTTTACTGAGTTTTGAAAATGAAGTCATAACCCGTCATGACTTTAGAGAAAAATGTTGTGTCAAGGAATAATTCTGGATGGGTGATCTCTTTTTTTTTTTTTTTTTTTTTTTTTTTTTGTGCCATAGTGAGAGTTCAGAAGTAAATAGCAGTAGGGTCATAAACACATCAGCACTGCATTTGCTTCTGTGGGTTATCTTAACTTTTAGATCTACTAGGTTTCACATTCCTTACCCAAAACTGCAAATAAACAAACAAACCTAAACCATAGATGTTAAACTATTACAATACTATTTTAAGCTGTAGTTTTCAGGATTTTTGTCTAAAAGGTATGGCATTTCTGAAGCACCTTTAACCTAGCTAATGATTTCATTTCCTAAGTTCCCTTCTAAAAGTGAAGTGCCAAATGTGAAACAATAGGTAAATTTGGATGGGCTCTGAATTTCCATTCAGTTATGTTTGCAAACATATAAATGTTCATTTGATTAATTAAAATTATTTTTTTTACAGGGCCTCCAACTCGCTATGGTGCATCCCTCTCCTATGCTTCTGTAAACATATTCAGTCCTCCTTTGATTAATTTAAAAATGTGTCCCCAGATTCAAGGAACTTCAGCAGAAGCTTATCAAAAGAGCAGGATTTCTTCTGCTCACTTTTCATATTTCTCCTGCCTGTCAGTTCCAGTTCTATGCAGCCTGTAATTCGAAATATGAACAGAATCTTGCCTTCTATTTCAATTATATGGAAACTATCCTTTCTGAGGAGGAAAAAATTCTATTCCTAAATAGATATTGTTTGCTGGGGTATAATGAAGGAGCTCTTTAATCAAGAGCTATCTGTTCTCCAAGTATCTGAAGAAGATTGGATTCACTCTTACAAAGTTGAACTCTGCAGGAGGATTTTCACAATAATCAAGAGAAAGAAGGTCATCAAACAGTACAAAATTTAGATATATGTATATATTACATAATACCAGTTGTAAAAGTTTGTTTTCATTGAGAAGAAATTGCCACTAAAAGGAGGGTAAATTCACATTAAATACAGGAGTGTGAATCATCAGAATGCTTTCAAATTGATCATGCACTGAACTGTAGCAGCAAAATATTTTTCCTAAATGAGTTTATAGTTCTTTCAGCATAACATGATTACTATCCCCAGAGAATATGGCAATGTCTTTTGCAGGTGGTGAGATGTGATACTGTTTCAGTTCAAGAGAAAGACCTGGTTAAATAATTTAAATAAGTATATAGTATTAAATGCTTAAATCCGTACTTACCTTTAACTGAATTTTACTATTCAAATATGTTCATGACCATTCTCTGGGACTAGCCAGTGTCCACACTAGTCAAGTCTATCCTTCAGAACAGAATAGTCTCATGTTAAGCAGCTTTTGGCATGAGATGACTCCTGAACCATGCTAGGGAGGTACTGGGAGTGCAGCAGCTGGCCTGAGGCATAAACAGCACCAGGGTTCACTCTAACAGTGTAATAGTATCCATCAGAATACAAAGCCTGGCACACAATCAAAAAAGTGACCTTATAGATTTAAATCCCACTGCCTGTATCTACCTTTGAAGATTTGGCCTGTAGTTTCACTCAAGGTAGGCTTCAGAGAGATCTGAACATTCCCCAGCCAGAGCAGGCAAGGAAAGAATTTCTGTGGGTCTGAGAGCTGTTGGAGTGTATGCACTCAAGCAAGGACAAGTCTTCTGATGTTCATGAGAGAGGACTGAGAGATCTGCATCTTTCACTCATCTGTGACTCCCAGAGGCTGCTGCTGGCTCTGGAATTGGTTAACAGAAACATCTATATTTTACAGAGAAATACGGTCTCGAAGAACCTCCTGTCACGATGCTGACAGTTAGCAGTGGTGAGTTGGCTCTATCCACACCCAACTGCCTCTGAGGTGTGTAGCTGGCTGGTACAACCCTGGCAGGAGGTTGTTTAGCACTTCTGTGAGTTATCACTTGTACAGCCTGATAAGCTTTCAATTAGCTCACACAACAGACTCGCATTGAGACACACTATGCAGTTAGACATTCTGTCACCTGCTTCCACAGCCAAGGCTGACTGGAAGGGTTGTATGCCATGGAGGTTGCCTGAAGAGTGCACACCAACTCCTAAGTATCTAAGAAAGGGATTTTAGAAGTTGGCCAGTGAATGTGGTGCTGCCATTGGTCTCCAGGAATGAAAAGGTCTGGCACATGGGGGTCAGTTTTCAGATGCTGTCATGGAAAGCTCAGCATGGCATGAGGGCATAAGAAGGATCGAACACCCTGTCTAACCCAGTGATCTGTCTCCAAGAGCAGACAGAAGCAGATGCCCGAAAGTGCAGTATCCTGGACTGCCTAGAAAATTGTTTTTTTTTAATGGCTGTTTGGCTGCAGTCTTGTTTGTGAGCAGCTTGTGTTTAAGAGAATGGCTGGAGAATGGTTTCTTCTTTAGCAAAAACTCTTAGCTGTCATCCTCATGTTTAAAAAAAATGAGCTGGAGACTTGGGGAATATAGTCTTTGTAAGTGTGACAAGAAGAGAAATTTTGTGTTGAAGGAACCTAATGTGATTCTTACAAAATCAAGACAGTCTAAAGAAGAAGGAAGAGGATTGAAATTGGATTAAAAGTGAAGCAGCAGTTGTTTCTGCACAGGGGCTGGCTTTGTCTTTTATCTTTCTCCATGGATGGTGGAAGATTGAATTCTTCTTTCTCTAAGGGATCTGAAAATGGCAGGTATTCATATTGTTGTATGGTGGAAGTAGATATTATCAGAATTTGATATTTTAAAATTTTCCTAAGGGTATGAGGCTTAGGTGATGACTTTCTTTCCTTCTCTGCTTGTCTCTACCTGTGTTTCCCTTTTTGGGTCTCTCACACTTCATAACTTGTTATTATAACTTAGCATATATGCTAATTTCAGAGTGTTACTAGATGCAAAGATAATATGTTCACATAATGTTCATCAAAATGAGGAACTAGATAGTTCAAATAGACCTGTAAAGTCTCCCTTCTGAAAGAAAACCTGACATGTGAGTGCAACCCTCCAGAGACATCAGGGAATCCACAAGAGAGAGCCATTATGAATGTCCTGATTGTAAGAAAAGCTTTAATCAGACATCACACCTAATTATATGCTAAATAAACCAACTACAAGACCTGAATTCATAAAAGTAGGCTTCATTGCTTCCTTTGCTAGAGGATCTTACAAGAACTAAAAGTCTTTTAAGAGGATGGGGCTTGTGATGAAAAGGCTGAAAGATGGAGAAGCATTGTTATACTTAGTAAATAGAGTGAGAAAAAGCAGCATGTTGTCTAGGTAAAAAATGGTGGTGGAAATGAATGTGTTGAGAAACTTTAAAGAACCAGAATGCACTGTGAAACAAAACCCACTGAAGTAATTAGCTTCAGAGGAGATAACAAAACTCATTAAGCACATATTCTTCTGTCTTGGGTACTGCAGTATCATACAATGGAGATATTATTGCAAGTATTTGAACAATGCAATCAACAATCACTTGTAATTAATGATTCTGCAGTTCACAAGTAATTTCAAATGTACTACTCTAATATGTTAAATTAAGAAAACAAAGTAAGGCTCTTAGGGTGCTGAGCTGGTAAAAGAATAAACAGAATTCTCTCATAGTGAAAATAAGGTACTGAGAAAGAGTTGAATTGGGAAATGCTCTCAAAATGAAGCAATCAGCTGTTGAGAGAACAATAAGATATCACTGTAAGTCCAGAGACATCACTGATAGTCTCTCTGGGGAGTAAGTTGAAAAAGGGATCAATCATTTTAAAGAAGTACTATTGAAGCTGCTATTACCAAGCATCTCAAATACTGTGTAGTTGCCTAGTCACTCAGATTCGGGAGGGCTAAATTCCTCTTGATAGCTAAGAATATCAGGACATGGCAAACTCACAATGTGAAAAGCACATGGAAGAGCAAACTAAAAATTGGAGAAGGGATGCAACACTATGAAAACACATCATGAGCATAAGCTACAAGGAGAGAGAAGAGCAGTCCTGTCACAATATGAGATGGACTTCTGTGAGAAGAAACAGTAAAACCACTGAAGCACTGAGATACCAGAGCAGCAAAACAGCTTCACATGAATTCTTAAGCTTAACTAAGGAAAGTATGCTCAAATTTGCTAAGAATTGCTAGTTTTGGATGTTCTGGCTGAGAATGTCTCCTTTCCTGCCCAATCTTAGATATCTTAGATATCAGGTTGGCAGCGTCTGTAGAAAAAACTTAGAAGGCTACAGAGTGGAAAAACAACAGCAGGGAGAAGACAGCTACCTCTTCAGAAAAGAAGCTAGCATTAAGTGTTTTCCAGAACATCTAACTGTTTCGCTGCAGACAGGCTGGAGTTGCCTTAAAGTGATTTTGCTGAGAGGAAGAGAAACATCTCTGAGACATCTTTTTTAATGATGTGGTTATCTGTAAAGTCAACTGCTTTGTAAAGGCATGCATTCATAGCCACCACAGGGAGATGCTCCCAGGTAACTCAGTCAGAGGTTTCATTATAGGATTAAGAAATTTAGAAGAACTGACAAAGGCCTGCTTTCTGATTAACTTTTTGGGAAATCCTAGAGATTTCCTGACTGTAAAGGCTTAGCAGATCCCTTGCAGAAGTGCAGTGGCTTGAAGTGAGCTTCCTCAGGTGCTGGGACACTGCAGGCAGGTGGTTATATTGTTACACAGCTGGGCTGTACTACAGCTGAGCTACTTCATTCTGCTCACGACCCTGCTGGGCCTTGCAGACAGCCCAGCTAGGTCAAATGTAGTAAGTCATTCATAAGCTCTGCCTCAGGTCATGTGGAAGATGAAAACTTGAGTATTTATGCTAGCTACCACTTTGTCTGGGAAGTAAAGACCCTATTTCTACAAACACTTCTGTAGATGCTTCACTGACATGTGGAAGGAGTCTTAAAACCATTTAAGTCTATAATTTGAAACATCAAGGAAAAATATTTTTGTAGATGCTGAAGGGTCAGATCTATTTCACTAACTCTTTGGTTGAATGGGACTGGTAGCAGTGAGAATTATTATCATTATAGTGTAAATTCATGCTTATTTTTGCTGATAAGATAGAGCTCACGAGAGTGTTTTCATCTGTAAGTACATACTTGAGCCTTACTAGAAAGATAAATGAGCTCTGTCTTGTTATACAATATGTTTATCTGTGAAAAGCATTCATCTTGAAGACAAACTAAAAGGTAACGCATCAGAGACATGTAAATTCACTACAAAGCTTAAGGTTTTGGTTCTGTAATTTTTTGTAAGAGCTTTTGAGTAATAATATTAAGCACCATTGCTTTCAGAGCTTGTGGGAAAAAAAAGATGCTTTTTAATATCAAAGAAATGGCAGATAAAAGAATTTTTCAGACGTCCAACATGAAAGACATGAAAAAGGATGGAGACAAAGAAATCTGCACTTTTGAACACACTCTCTTGTCGACCTAGATCTTGTATGGCCTATGGGTAGCCTACAGGCTCAATCCTACTTGCTAGGCAGTGCTATCCAGCTTTCAGGAAGGCTTGGAGATGTATTTGCACTTTCCTATTGCTGTGCAGTTTGTCCAGGGCAGTGGAGAACTCTGTGGGTCAGAGTGGTGCTCTGCATCAGCCAGAAGCCGGGGTGCTAGGTGCATACTGAAGGGCTCTGCTGAGCCAGAGTTGATAAACCCTGCTGGACATGAGCTGAGCCTGTGCAGCAGGTATCACTGTAGTAAATTCTATGGCATGTCTAGTTGTATCTGTTTTGGTTTGGGTTTTTTTGCCTATTAATAAGGGAATCTCAGATAACAACTTACCAAATAGTTATCCTGTGCTACTGGGCTGTCCCCTCACTACTGGTTGATGTCTTTGGGCTTAAAAATGGATCTAGTCTGGTGTAACCACATGAGAGCTTGGAGCTATATTAGAATAAAAGGTTTCAAGGGTAAAATCACCACTCTGGATGTAATTGACACATCTGGTTGATTGCATTACAATATATTTTGTTGACAAGCAGAACTAATTAAAAAGTACCTGATTGCCCATGTACCTTATTACATTTCATTTCAGTGCACTTATCAGTGAATTAAATCTAATTTAGTGACAAGGAAGGGGCAGTGGCATCAGGGTGTAGGGCTCACCACTTCAAGGTGATAGAGGCTTGAAAAATTCTAGCTGGAAAAGATTTAATTTTTTTTCCTTATGTTAAAATTCTGACAGAGGATGTAAAAATGAAGAGTTAAGTGTAGAAGGAGAGGGCATGATATGGCTGAAGGAACCAAGGGGACATAAGGTGGAAATAATGTCCACAAATGGCAGAAACTGTAATGGTGCCAATAACAGGACTGAGTGTCTTAAAAACTAAAGTGAACTTCATAACTTGAGGGTATGTGTCTGAGAGGTGGCAATCAGTTGATCAGATGATCACTCCCATTGCAGGAATGACATGATTGTGGTATAGCAGCAAGTTTGCGACTATAGAGAAATGGTTTTGGAATCTTTGCCAACAACTCTTCCATTTTGATTAACCACAACCCACTAAATATGTGTTCTTCACACATGACAGAATTCAGATGACAGAAGCCAAGAGAAGAATGAAAAAGTAGTTGATGACTTTTTCCTCATACAAGAATCCTGTCATTGAAAAATAGTCTCCTTTGGGAAGAAGAAACATCTCATTTAAAACGTTGAAATTAGTATGCAATTTCTCCAATTAATCTTGGTATTGTTTACTTATTACTGAAATCTGAAGGCTTTTGTGAAAGTGAAAAATTTTGGGAGTGATCTTGATTTTTTATGAAAGTATCAATTAAAGCATATCAAACAAAAAATGCAACCTGAGAATTTTTCATCTTTCAACACAAGCAGCTTTGTTTTCTTTCATTTTTTTGATTCTTTGTACATCAAAATCAATTGTAATGACGATTATAATCAAACTGCTAGTTATTACGTTATTTTTGAATGTGACCTTAGGCAGGATTAAAAATAAAGACACCTGAAGTAGTTGAGCTGAGCTGCTCTCAGACTCCATTTAGTTTTTTTAAACCTGTTGCTTCTTGATATGTAATGGGAACTAAGATATTCTTTGCACCTTCATACACGTACATGTAGACATCTGCTCTGAGATATCTTAAGCTACAGCCTGCTCTTTTGCCTAAAGCTTTGTTATCCTATCCGAAGACTTAATTGGACTGAAAATATATGTCAAGACAGTGTATGGTGTGAAGGACCAGGTATTTCCTTACACGAACATGAAATGTCCTTTGAGTCAGCCGACAAAACTGACTTAAAATGGTGTCTCCACACGGCGCTGAACCCCCTCTGTGTGTGTGTATGGGGGGGGGGAGCAGCTGCTGCAGGGGAGGAGCCGTGGCCAGAAGCAGGGGCAGGACTAGGTCCCGTCTGATTGGCTGAAAAGCCCGGAAATGCAAAACTGGCGCCGAAGAACCCCATGAGAGAGGCAGCGCGACACGCCCCTCTCTCTCTCTCTCGCTCTCTCCTCGTGTGTTCGAGGCGGTCTTCTACACACACAGCCTGCCGCCGCCATTTTTCCTGCCGCGCGCTGCCGCCCGTCCCCGCTGCTGGGAGCTGCCCTGCGGCAGAGCCGCCCGCTGCAGAGCCTGCCCG
>NW_009970719.1:1545959-1584070 GCF_000747805.2 Chaetura pelagica
CGACCTGCGCTTGGAGTGCCCGCAGCTTCTTTGCTACCCAGCTCATCCTACCTGCACTGCCGTGGTGAGACAATTCCGGCTACCCCAGCTTATAGGGGAAAATATAATCCAGCCATTCGGGCATACCCCTCCCCTCTCCTTCCAGCACTTGAATAAGATGTGTAACTAAGGTGTACCCATATATGTTTAATGTGTTATAACCACTCCTTTTGAACCTCCTGCCCCAAATTGCTTTGTTTTCCCCACAACAAACCTTGCTGTTGTTAGAAATATAAGTAAGCACTGAGTGAGTTATTCACTCAAAAAAGTCAGGACATAAGTTCCTGTATCCTCTGTGTGAGGCGATACCCACGTGTGAAGCTCTCAGCAAATCCTGATAAGTTAATACACTCCAATAAGGAGATATAATAGGTCACGGATCGTGACATATGGCTTGAAAGGAAGCTGCTGTTTTAGTCAGTGTGAGAATTGACATGGGGTATTTTGTGGTATGGTGAGCCAGAATGCAAGCAACTTATGGACCCATAACTAGCATAACTGTCTGTCTTACCTCCTCTATTAGCCTTGCTGAGGCATGCTAGCCTGCACACTGCCTGCACATCTGATTCAAAGAACTGTTCTGTGCTGAAGGACCAGTCTGTGCAAAGCTTATGTGGGGCTTATTGCTTGTTTCACTGCATGAGGAAGTTGTGCCCATAGCAGCCTTATTACCCAGAGATGTAGTTTCAGCATCTGTAAGAGCCCCCTGGTGCTGGCAGTGCTGGAAATCCACACACCTTCTATGCATGACTGGCTTTTTTAGGTCTCACTTCACTGCTGTGCTTTTAGGAGCAGATCATTAGGTCTGCTGCTCCTGACATGCAGGGGCAAAGACCTAGCTTTCTAAACACACAAAGCTTTGTGTCCAGTAGGCTGGTGTATCCAGGGAGAGTTTGTGAGAGGAAGAAGTAATGGACCATTTCAGAAAAGTTCATTTTAAAGACAGAGACTTGTATATTGTGTCCTAGATTGACTTTTGATGTAGTATTTAAATGCAAGAAGGAGAAATAAGAGAGAGAAAATGAACTCTGTGTAGCTGAGACTTCTTTCCTATGTACTACTTAAAAATCAGTGTTTCTGTAATTGTTAAGAATGACCTCAAGATGATGATATGGTGTTTTTTTGAGTAAATAGCATAAATTAACTACACTTTCAAAGAATGTATCCAAATTAGTGAAGTTTTGTTAGCTCAGGAGGAAAGCAAATTTGCCCATCTGGTATAAAGGAAAAGGACTTTTCAGGACCTCAATCCATTCTTCAAACTGCACCATAGCTAAGAGTAATAATCTGTCTTGGCTAAACTTTAAGATCACTGAGACCTAATGCTCTGTTCTGCTGAGAATGCTGCATTATTTATTACATTTATTTCAGTGGCAGCTATTTAATATTTTTTCTGCATATATTTAAAAATAAAACTGACACCATTGCATTAACCATTTTAGATGTAGATAAGCTCTGCAAATGTAGGTTATTTTTACAGTAGATTAAGCAATGGAATACAAGTATGTAAATTAATACTTTACTCCTCTGAGAACATTTAAAGACCCTCCTCAGCTTTCCTGCAGGCCCCCTTCAGGTACTGGAAGACCACTATGAGGTCCTCCCAGAGCCTTCTCTTTTTCAGGCTGAACAACCCCAACTCCCTCAGCCTGTCCTCAAAAGAGAGCTGCTCCAGCCCTCGCATCATTTTCGTGGCCCTTTTCTGGACACATTCCAAGAAGTCCACGTTCAGCTGTGCTGCTTAAGGTAGACACCAGATTCATGTAACAGTTCATGTGAATTCAGTCTGAGTCTGAACATTTAGAAGAATTTGCTGTGTAGCAGCTTGAAAAGAGCTAAAATTCTGCTGGTGAGATCTCAGCCAGAAGTAATGGGAATGACCAGCAATAATCTTTAGATCAGGCTCTTGATGAGACCTACCACAAGAATAAGAATTACATTAGACCTCTGAAATAATTATAGAAGACTATGGTACACTTAGAATGTTCTCTTTTTATTTTAAATATACCTATTACAATAATTTGTTAGGCTTATATAGAGCACTATTATTTACATAATTCAGTGTTTATCCTTTGGGGAGAATTCCAGTGCTCAATAAATAAGAGTCAGTAAGCTGCTTGTTAATCATCTTGGAATCAGAGTTCTGAAATATTAATTTCACATACATGATGGAAGTCCTTGAAATGGTTACAGTTACCTGTAGTTTCATACAGTATGTGTCTTCTGACTTAAGTCAAATTGTGTTGAAAACTCTGAACATAGCTACAGGTAATCAGAAGAAAGTTTAGCAACAACATCAAGTTAAAAAAAATACTGGAAACATTAGTGGTTGAACCTGTACATTTTTCAGATGCATCTCAGGGTGATGATATTGTTTAAAGGGAACAAATAAACAGTTTGGTAGAATACATGTTATAAAAAGTCTAGATCATGGGGCAAAATATACAATTACTAATAAATAAAAAATACAGCTTTTTACAAGATCTCCTTTCAACATGGCATCTTAAAATGTGCCTGCAGGTAAGAATTATTTTTATTAAAATTCAGTTTTCCATGGTTACTCTTTCTTACACATGAATTTATGCATTATATATACACTGTATAAAACATAAAAGATTAAGTTGTAAGTAAAAGGAATGTCATTAGCTGAGAACGTGAGGCAGGGGCTCATATCAGATGCAACTCAATGCTATGTCTGAGCTCAAATACACAAGAGAGGGACTTTGGTCCTTGTGCTAAGAGAGCAAATCTTCTCCTGTGTTTCCACATACAGAGCTCACTATCTTTGCTGAGATAGTACCAGCCCTGCAAGTGTCAAACATTTTATTTTCCTCTGATCCACCACAGAAAGTGAGTTTTGATCAGGAGAAGTATCTTAAGGATTTTTCCCCTAATTATCATCTATATATTTCAGAGGTGAAGTCCATGGCACATTATGTGAGTGGCTGAATATCTATGACATTCAGCAATGGCACCCAGTTTTGTTTCCCCAACATACAGAAAGACAGGAGGGAAATGCAGCTCGTGACTACCAGGCATTTACCCAAGCAAATGTAACATGATCATCATTATAAAGGAATAGAAACTATAGTTTTTTTAACAGTATGCCTGCTTGTTCAACAAAAAATATTCAATTTAAATAGCATTACAGTTTGGCAAAGAATAGATTCTGAATTATCTTTGTTACAGCTTTGAATCTCTGGCACATTTAAGACACCCACCCACCTAGTCAAATAATATTTTAAAGCAAAATTAATGTTTAATATAAAATAACAGTTGTGTTGTAAATGTGGAAAAATAGTCTACAAAAAATAAGTAGAAAAGTGATCTCAGATTTATGAATACATTTCATATAAACAAGCCCAAGTGACTAATTGGTGTGTTAGAAATGGCCCTTCGTGGGCTGTGTCACAACAGCACATCACATTTTTCACAGTTTACAGTAACACAGTTAGATTCACAATGTGATGACACCTTATATAAGAAAAATAGTAATTCACAAACTATACATTTGGCATCTATTTTTAGATGATTTTTTTCTTTTTCAGTTCCTTTTTTCTTTTTCCTTTTTTCTTTTCTTATAAAATAGTGCAAAATTACAGTGCGTTAATTGAACATTTTGCAAATCCTAATAAAAAGTCAGTATATTTAACTATTTTTTCATTCACTGGAAACAGTTTGGCACATTAGGATTTTGTACATGTGGAAAAGCAACTCACTTTCTTCTCTTCAGTATGTCCACTGAATCTTTAAAACTCCAAATTGCATCAACTCTCCAAACTTTTAATCTCACCTCTTACAATGTCTGTGTTATAAAACAAAACAGCAAAGGAAAACGTAGATTTTTGTGGTTAATTTGTTGCCAAACAGCATGTAGCAGACTGACTTTTCTTATCATGTTATTAAGAAAAGGATTGATGGAACATTTTACATCTGGTGACTACTAAAGGGTTTAATAACAGCTTTGAGGCTCTATAAGAAATTTACCCCAACGCATACATATAAATATATATTTTTAAAGAGCTGGTTTACAACATATCTTTCAAATTTTGCTATCATACATGTCCCTGTATCTAGATCTGAATAGGCTGTATCTAGCCAGGGGAATATGGTTTCATCAAAACCTGTTTTCCACTGGTCTGATTCTAAAAAAAGGAAAAAAACAACAATTTCTTTTGCTGCCAATTTGCAATGATTTTCTTACTAATTTTTACTTAGGAATATTAACGAAGGGTTCTCCTGTGTATGAATGCTTCACCTGTAGAAAGTGGTACCATACTTTAAAAAATGCCAGTACTTGGAATAGTCAAGTCTTCTGTGTAACCAGAAACAGGCATGGACAGGCTGCAGCCATGAGTGTGCCAAGATGAGTCTCAGTTCACTTCTTTGCCTCCTTGGCTGAAAGCAGGAATCTGCAACCTGATGGAGATCACCAAGTCATCTACTAGGGATTGCTAAATGTCTGTTCCAACTTACTCATGATTCATGCTGTTAACCTGGAGGTGAAAGGCTCCCTGCCACATGAGCAGATCTCTGAGCTATGTACTGCACAGAGACTGTTGGTTTCTGTTAATTGTGTAGAGAATACGGCAACATAAAAGATTCACAATTAATTACTTTTCCAATAGAGTAATGAAGTTACTTTTTCCAATATGAAAACTTCAGGATGATGTATCTAGGCCTAATTATTTCCCATGAGTTTGTGGTTTTTATCATCTGTATCACTCTGTGGTATTTGTGCCATGAATTAGAATTACTAGTGCATGGTTTATTTAATCAATTTCTTGGCATTTTTATACCTTTGTCCTGGTTTGAGCCAGGATGAAGCCAATTTTCCTTTTACTGATTATTTTTTTTCGTTCAGTAAGCTTTCTTTTAACTAGTAACAGAGTGTTCCAATTAAGCCTGATAACAGAGGGATGTTTTTCTAACTACTGAGTCTTCAAGGTCACACCTTTACTCTGCTGGCTCAGACACTATGGGGACATCTATGACCCCCCATAGGAGGCTGAGTTAAACAGACGGCAAAACTGGCCAGAGATATTCCATTCCATATATCTGGGTAAGCTCAGAGGAAGGTCCGAGATCACAGAAGACAACTTCCTTCCTGCTGCTCCTTCTCTTCCATCCATGGCTGGTGTCCGGGGAGGGCTCCGTCCATCCATCACCATTGACCCCCAGGCTCCAGCTCTCCTGACCCACCTCACTCTGTGCTTTCTCCAGCAGGTCTGGGATTTTTCAGGACTGTTCCCAGCTCAGGAGATGCTGTGGGAGTTGCTGGGGGCAGGGGGAGGTGAGAGGCTTTTGTACATATCTGAACATATTTGTATATAATTGTATATATTTTCTTATATCATTAGTGTTTAATTAAAGCTGTGTAAGTTAGTTTTCAATCTAGCCAAGTTTTTCTCTTTTTCTCTCTCTCCTTCCCTGCCTGGGTTGGATGGGGAGGGCATTGAAAGCATTGTTGTCAAACCTGAGTCAAACGGTGACAACCTTCTATGAACATATCTAACCAGTATGAGTTTTATATTGCTTCTTTAAAGGTAGGATTGACCATGGCATTAGAACAACTTATTCAAATATTAGAAGGGAAACATCCATGAATAAGAAGGTTGTTTTCTACCCTGGCCATTTCACCTTAGGCTCATTCCTGTGCTACTGGTATGGAAATCTCCTAAATCAACTACTGATTCCAATGGAAGACTTCACTGAGCAATGAGTGAAAGATATAGCTCAAATGACTTTTGTATTAATCATATTGATTGTTTTTATACAAAGAAACACTTATATTAAAAACAAACAAAGAAAACAGGGCTTTCAGCCAGCTATAGTGAAAAGGCCCATCAAGTGGTAGATAAATAAATACCTCCCCTGGATTTCCTTCTTAATGATGTACTAGTTTTGACCAAGGATTCAATTCAGTATACAACTTTCACTATTAGGTCTAAATAGGTCAGAAGCCTCCTCATCAGCCTGCACAAACACATCTCATCATCCTACTTTGCATGCAGAGTTGACCAGTCACAGAGTCTCATCTAGACTGAACCAAATATTTTGTTCCAAGAGGAAAATCAGGTATTGCTGAGACTGACCCTCTCTAGGGTGCACTTACTCCAGATTAAAAGGATGCACATATGACCAGGTTTTATGTTTTCTTCCTAGTACAGTCTCTGAAAAACTATCAGCAAGCCTCAGCTCTTCTCACCTCCTTATAGAACAGAGGGTTCACTCATCCTGCACTGGAGGGGGAGGCTGTAAGGTGGAGTGTCATTCTGAGGGGATAGCAGGAGGTGATGACAACACACTGAAGCAGAAGATGAGGGCCAAGGTATATTAGATAGACACTAGGCCAGAATTCATCTCATCTGTTTTCAGTGTAGAGTAGCCAGTCCATCCACAGGATGGACAAACATGATGCAAAAGAGGCCACACAAATTGGCCTCCCCTGACTGTAGATTGTGCCATTTGGCACAATTCCCAAAGGCAGTAAAAGCAAACTGTTTGAAGGTCCAGTGCATTAAAGCACTGAAGATGCTCTTAAATATAAGCACATGGTTTAGTCTCAGGTTCACATGCATGTGCTTAAGGTCTTTCTTAAATCAAGTCCAGGAAGTATTGTTACATAAGGACATAAAGATTTACTTCAAAATCATGAAAGAAAAGCAAGTAAGAATAAGGATTCTTGAAGTCAGATAAGAACTATGATTAGCTTACTGGCAGGCTTCACTCTTCCCCAGTAATGTTATTTTTATGTAATAAAAATACCATTCTTGAATAATCAGCATCAATTATTGGTTATTTAACTGAAGCTTGAGTGATTAGAGATGGGAGAACATTATGTGTTGAGATTTACTTTTTTTTAACCCAGTTTGAGAAACACACTTGAATAGCTAGAAACAGAGTAGCTATTTACTGTGCTCAGTAGTGCCAGTTTCCCATATTTTGCTCAGTTTGCATGAACTACAAACCTCCATATTGATGCACTCTCAGTCCAACTGTTTTTTCCACACTGTCTGTTCACATTTACTGGGGTAGCAATGCACCTGCAGTTTGCTTTCATAGAATCATAGAATCATTCAGGTTGGAAAAGACCCTTGGGATCACCAAGTTCAACCATCATCTCTACTCTATAAAGTTCTCCCCTAAACCATATCCACCAATGTCACATCCAAACAACCCTTGAACATTTGATCTGCTTTGGGTCTTATTTTCCACCACTGAGAAGGGCAGTAATGTTGATAGCTCAGTGCATGACACAGCCCAAAAGCAACCAGGGGAGGCTGTTGTAAAAGAAAGAGTAATGATTACTCTCTATCTTCAGTGCAACTGCTGAATTAACTTGTAACAACTACATATGCAAGATTATTGTGGGCTGGCAAACAAAATAAATCAAATGCCTGAAGCAAAATTGTTAAGAAAATATTAAGAACTGGTGTGACTTTTCATCTCACATTTTTCTATTCTTGTACAAATATCTTCTTTTGCCAGTGGTACCAAGGTATAAATAATACTTTGTTCTCTATTTTAACCAATTCCATGCAATTTAGTCTTCCATCATTAATTGGTTTTGCCCATTTTCCTTCACAGTGATTTATTACTTGAGTTTGTTTATGCTTGTCATTCATGAAAAGTAGATCACTGAAGGAGCACAGACATCATGATGTCTAATGTTAAATATAGCCAGGAATCAATCTTCTGTGAGTTAGGTGTGTGGGTCCAGGCAGACTGTCTTTATGAATGGATGGAGTCCAGATGTTTTACATCATGTACCACCTAGGCTGGACGTACCTGAAGATGTTTCATCTTCTGTCAGCAAAACTCTTCAAATCCAGCACTGCTTAAGGCTTCATTCTTGTAGATCACCTTAAAATCTTCATAAAATGGCTCTCAGTTATATTCCAGCCCACAGCCCTCAAGTATGTCAGTGAGGCACTAGGGTCATGTCTCTTGCTTAGGATTTGGTAGCGATTCTTGGATATTTCAGTCTGAATTAGATTTTTCTTATCTTTTATTAATCTTTGAAAAATTTTAGCAGTGGTAAAGTGTATGAATGCAAAGTATACAAGCCTTGTGTAGAGTTTCTGTGAAGAGAAATCTCCAGTTCCATCAGAAGACTTTCACATTTCTTCAAATTCAGCCAAAGATTAGCCTTGCTGACTGCATCTGCTGCTCACAGAGGCGATGACATTACTCAGTGGATTAAAACATATCATATACTTCAAAACCTTCCTGTGTATACACTGACTGATATTTGTAGTACAAGTCATATATCTTATTTTTGTACTTACTTGTTATTAGTGTAAGTATTTATTCGCTGAATCTTGATGCCAAGAAACCAGCCTGGTTTGACATAAGCCTTGTAACACAACACAGCTCCCACTCTCTGAAATGAGGAATGAAATAAGAGGTTCACCAAAGGGTAAATGTACTTCCACTGAGATCAATGCAGAGGACTTCCAAACTCCAGCATCAACGGATTCAGATTATTTGGCCATAGCAGTAGCACAGTGTTTCTATAACCTTTCCGTGGAGTTTCCTACTTTACAAATTTAAATACACTACTCTCACAGACTTCTGTGTTTCCATTCCAGCTGGGGTAAAAAAAAAAATAAATCTGACAATTTAAATTTTAAATATTTATAATTATTTATCCTTTATTCCCTTACTTCAGCCACACTGTTTGTAAGTTTAATCTTAAGTACTTGATCAACTATTTTGCTTGATCAGGGTCTTGCACATCACATAAACTGACTTTTTTTCCAGGTTTGTGGGGTAATTTGGTTTGTTTGTTTTTGTTGCTTTGTTGTGGGGATTTTTTGTTTGCTTGTTGTTTGTTTTTTTTTCCCCCCCCAGTAGAATGTGTGATTTGTAACACTTTGACCTGAAAAACCAAGCTGATTTGCTTCCATTTGAATACCAAAATATATCCATACATTTATGTCATTAAATCAACCTTGCACATATGAATCTGTATAGCAATCAGATATTTAAGTCTCAGCTGAAAGAAAAAAGGAACAACATGAAATTACATATGTTAAAAGCAGACATTTTAAGCAATCATGACAATCATCACATTTTCATATTTGATATCAAAGGAAATTTAATACTTCTGAAAATATTTTTATATTCAGATTTTGATAGCAACTGCTGCTAAGAGTGCATTTGTTTATACTTGCCACATAAAATATTTTCAAAAATCAAAATTCCTTAGCTTAATGAGTTGAATGATTTAATATACCATCTTGATAACATTTACTGAATTTCAGCATGCTCCTTTCAGAAGACAAATTTTTTGGTAATTTTTTTTTTTTTACAAAATCACAGAATAGTCTGAGTTGGAAGGGACCTCCAGAGATCATCTAGTCCAACTCCCCTGCTAATGCAGGATCCCCTGGAGCACATTACTCAGGACTGCATCTAGGTGGGTTTTGAATATCTCCAGAGAAGGGGACTCCAACAACCTCCCTGGGAGCCTGTTCCAGTGCTTTTTCCACATTCATGAGTCATAACAGCAAGTTGTCCAGCTACAAATAAAGTTCAACTGATCTTTACAGAACTGGGGACAAATTCACAAATATTCAAGAAATTATATGAGAGAAATTCCTAAAATCACTTAACAAGCTACTTCTAAAAATCCATTATTACCAGCTGATCTCAGGGCATGAGGCTGATCTAATTGAATATCAAAGCCTGTGTTAAAATCTGTTTTTCTCTCTGTCGGTATAACAGCACTTACAGCCCTGGTTTGGGTAAACAATACTTGAGACACAATGAGACTTAAAGGCATGCTGTGTTTAAATACACTAAAAAATTGGATGACTCTGGGCTTTTATCTGTAAAGTTGTTCATCTTCTCTGTATCTGACTTCTTTATTCTTCAGAGGGTATGAACAGACATATTCCTTAAGTTAATTAATAGAGCTATTTGTTAGGAAACATCATCTTTCTAGAAACAAAGACTGTCTACTATCGCAATACCTTTTATAAACTACATTTCTAGGTTCATCACCCTTAAAAAGGGGGGCAATTGAGCACACTGTAATAATGGTAAGTATTGAACGTTACTGTGTTCTTAAAATCTAAGATGAACGAAAAAAGACCTTACTGTTTTTTGAAGTATTACACACATTCCAGACTGGGGCAGCAAATTATGTTCTTAAAGTTCTCTCTGGCATTTAAAAGTTGTGTCCTCAGATTCTAAATAGGTTAAACTGTGAATGTAATGTTAAAAATAAAAAAAGAAGTGTTAAAAATTACTACTTTAAGTGTAAGACTGGGACATATTTAACAGAAAAGATGGAAAATTTTGTTCAGAAATTATAGTAAACAATAAAATATTTTTAGTGTCCATAATTAGTATGTACATTATAATTTAAAAATTAATATTAATGATTGCTGATTATGATATTTTAAAAACTCTTACAAAATATAAATAGAATAGCCAAGAGAGGACAGTTGGCAAACGATTACATAATGGTTTCTTTTCCTTCTTTGTTTTTCCTTTTCCTTTCCTCTCCACTTGGACTGAATTTTCTTCTGGCTTCTTCAAAAAAGTGCACGTATACACAGACATATACAAACTAATTCCAAAACCATCTTTCTAAATTTCCAATAGACTTGTATTCCTGATGTCTTTTCACATGATCACAAGCAAGGCATGCGTGTGATTCCCAGAATCTAGGAAGATGCACCGAGAAATCCTTCTTCCAGTTGAAATAACTAAGGTACATCTTGTTATTTTTGTCAAGCATCAGAAGATACTCTGCCAGCTCTCTGGGGGAGAGAAAATCTTCCACATGTATGAAAGAGTCTGCTGGAATGTAATTCTCATAGTTTTCTCTGGAAGGGCCCAGTACAACTGGTACTGATCCGGCCAGAAGAGCATTGTAAAGTTTCTCAGTAATGTAATCTTTGTGGATTGAATTTTCAAAGGAAAGGTAGAATTTGCAAGTGGAGATAGTTGGAATCAAGTTTTTATCATTGACGTAGTCTCCAAAGGCTTGTCCATAGGTATGGATTTCAATGTATTTGCTAAGCTCATTGTAATACTTGACTCGAGCGTGCTCAGGGTTCCAGTTACTCACAACCCAACAGACCAAGTTTTCCTTGCTTGGCACTTCAAATGTAAAGGAACTTGTCCCAACCATCATGAAGCCATAAGGCACCTGAATATCTGAATCACGCCGGTAAGTCAGAGTCAGGTTAAAGAGGTGTTCAATCCCACTTTTTTGTGGAGTATGAGTTGGAGATTCCAAGTTCATCCAAATCCACTTCTGGAATGGTGGCCTGGCTTGCTGAGGTAAATTAGCCAGATCCCAGCTAATGTCCCTATGATGGATGAGAACAGCATGGGATCTGTTATATAGTGAGCGGTCAATAGTCAGATGGCACCCGTGGATGTTGAACATGGTTTGGCAGGACGTTAGATCGAACGTCTGGCCAAATGGCCAAACCCAGATCAAAATAGTAGTTTCATTAAGATTATCAGTTTTGGAAGAAAAGAAGCTCTTCATTTTCAAAACTGAACTGGCTGATTCTATAGGACCAGAGATCCAGCTATTTGTTGGTTTGATATAAATTAGTATAAATGCCATGAAACAACCAAGGATGATGAAGATAATAAAAAATGGCCGGAAAATTCCTTTAGATGTCGATGTCATAATTTGTTCTGAGAAAAAAGAAAGGAAGAGAGAAAATAACATCAGGTGTTAAATTACATATATATGTCCTGCTAATGCAATCAGGCATCAGACATCAAAATGGATAGAAAGAATTTCAATATCACTGAGCTGTAAACTCAGAAATTTCATCTGAGAGGAGAGGGTTCTCGTGTGCTCTTCATGGCAAAGTGACAACATTTTTCCTCTTCACATTAAAAGCTAATTGGCATAAAATAAAAGCAGGATTTTACTCAATATAATTCAGAATATATCTTGAGAAGTCTTTTTGCTTAAAACCTAGGCCAGTAGGTTAAAAGACAGTCAGGACAATTACCCCTTGATTCTGTCCTTAAGTCTGTGTGAGGGATAATATACTGCAGGTGTGGTCCATTAATATTTTTCTCTATATATGTATGGAGGGTATAAGATCCAAGGAATAAAAAAGGAAAGGACTGGAATGTTAAGTCTGTAATCAATAAGACTGATAGAAAACTAGCCCAGACTTGATGGCTGCATGGGGATGAACATTCATGCCTTCTCCAGAGGACCCCTAAAATAGCAGGGAATGTCATGTTTAGCTCTAGACTAATGTTATGTCTTGAGGAAAAAGGAATTTGCCACCATGTTCTCCCTGTTTTGGGAAGACAGATGGCCTTAATTCTGGTTTAGCTATTGTGGTGAGTTAGCCATGGGCTGCTGTCAGACACCCACCCAGCTGCTCTCTCATTCCTCCTCAGCAGTACAGGGGAAAAATGTAAGATGAAAATCTCGTGGGTTTAGGTAAGGACAGGAAGATCATTCACCTATTCTGCCACAGGCAAAATAGGCTCACCTTGGGGAAATTTGTAATGTAATTTATTGTCAATTAAAATAGATTTGGATAGTGAGAAGCAAAGACAAAAGTTAAAACAATACCTCCCCCCCTCAACTTCCTCTCAGGCTCAACCTCCTCCTCCATTCCCAAGTCCTCTGCCTTCTCCCTGCCCCTGAGCAGTACAGAGGGATGGGGAATGGAGGTTTTCAGTCACTTCACAATTCCTCTTGGTCACTCCTTCCTTCTCACACTTTCCCCCTGCTCCAACATGGGTCATTCCCACAGGATACAGACCCTTCTGGAAAAAAGCCTCTGCTTGGAGACATGGATTGTCTATGGGGTCTGTGGGCTGCAGTTTATTCAGGGCACATCTCCCTGCTGTGGTGTGGGGTCCTCCTGAGGCTGCAGTGGAGATACTGCTCTGCCATGGTTCTCTTGGACTGCAGGGGAACCTCTGCTCTAGTGCCTGGAGCATCTCCTCCCATCCTCCTCTGACCTTGGTGCTCACAGGGTTGTTTCTCACAATATTTTCCCCTCATTTCTCACTGCCTGCTCATTTCTTAAACCCTCTTTCCCAGAGATGCCACAATCTTGCCCGTGGGGCTCAGCTGTGCCCTGCAGGGGGTCAGCTGGAACCAGCTGTGTCCAGCACTGGGCAACCCTGGCCACTCCTCACAGAAGGCCACCCCACGGCTCCCCACTGCCAATACCTGGGCACAAACACCAAATACAGTTATATAAAATACAGTGACTTGTTGAGTCTGACTCTTCTGTCTCGGCCCATTTCTTTAAATCGTTTTTTAGCAGGTCCTCTCTGCTTTCAGCAAAATGATCCTGAAGGGACTAAAGGGGAGGAACTGTTGAGTCTGTGGTTTTTCCACTTACCCTCATCAGTTTAAATGCCTCTGAAATAAACATGTGGTTTTACAGTGTCATCACTGACTTTTTTTAGCCTATGTTGATTTTTGCTGGACAGTATGCCTAGAGGGGAGGTTATGACCCAGGAGCGCAGAAAACTGCTTCCCTGCCTTATTATAGTGAGAATGGCATCCCTGAAGAAGAATGGATTTAGGTTGAGCAGTTCTGGGAGAGGAATCTCAAGAAAAACAAACAAACAAGAGACTAAGACATTCTTCATGTAACTGTTCTTCGTTTCTGCCATTGAAACCAACACACAGAATAAGCAGAGCTTTTCAATGAGCATAGCATGAGCTGATTTTCAACAATAGGTTGGGAACAGTGTCTATGCACAGCCCCTGTTAATCTTCTGGGGATTGAAACAGATGAGAAATCAGAAAAAGACCCTAACTCTCTGCCTTGTAATTTAGTCACCCTCAAGTTAAAAGCCCTTTGATACAAGCCTCTTGGATAGGGATTATTTTATACTAAGCTCTTTTGTTAACTGATAAAATACCCTGCATGACCACATGGCAATTCTTGCTGCATAGGAAATTACCAGATATTATGTATTCTCTTTTCTACTTGAAATTCTAGTGTGCCCTTGGTGTTGCAATTGTGTAGGAAAAATTTGAATTGTAGTGCCAGTGTGAGGATAAACACTTGCTGTTTGTGCTACCCAGAGTAGCAATATCAGCATCTTGCAACACTAAACAGGTGGGTTTGCCTGTCCTTCCATATCTGTTTCCTCACATTGCTTTACTGCCCTGTGAACTCATATGCTCCCTCCTGATCTGGGATGATGGTTCTTACATTTTGCTTTTCAACCAAACACTGGCTTACAGTCAGATATTCCTTTTTACCTTTCCACCTTTTCGATTCAGAGAACTCACTGCTCACTATGCTGAATCATGCATCCATTAGATGTACAGGCATCACTGGCATGCTTCAGTTTGAATTTGCTGCTAATGGGATGATCATAAAAGCAAGACCCATTACAGCCTGGAATGAGAGGCTTGCAAGAAAGCAGAAGACCTGAGAGGACTCCTAAAAATACCATTTACTTATACTCTGAGGAGCTGGACAGGATTTTGTAATGAAATTCTATTTTTCTCTTCCATTTTGTGCTAACTCCAGTAATAACTATTAATACATGTGCTGGGAATAGCATTAATTTTTCAGGATGAAGTGCTAACCTCAGATGCAATAATTTCTCTGCTTCATAAAGCAATGAAATGGACTAGTAAACTCTGCCTTGATGGCTTTTGGGACTGAGTCCTGTGCACAGCCAGGCAGCAGCACAGTTAACACGTGGTAAGCAACTATGGACAAATACTGTTTTCTTGCCAAGCTGCTTGTCCATACTACTAGGAAGTATAGGTTGCAGTTTTTTGTTTGTCCACTAGAATTCAAGAAATATTTTTTCACAATATTCTTAAAAATGTGGAGTCTTTTTCATATTTATTTATTTCCTTATTTTCTTTTGTGCCCAAGAAACCATCAATCTCTTGCTGTAGTTCTCACTATAAAGGTGACACTAAGGAGACATTTGTTACTAGACATCCAGCCAAGTATCCTTAGCTCACCCTTCCTCTTTCATGGATTTCCTTCTACCACAGCATCACAAATTTCCCTTTTGCAGATCCCCTCCCCCTTCAATCTCTGGCATGCCAGACTAAAGGGAAAACTTTGTCAAAGAAATGTGTTTACTGAGGCTTTTGTCAGCTGGAAGAATTCTATACTTTTCATAGTTTTGTTTTAAAGTACAATTCAGAGTCTTGTGGCACAGCAAGTATTTTTTGGGTGCTTTTTTTTTCCAAATTGAAAGTATAGTATTTCATTAGTAGAAGACTATTTTTCTGATACAAAACTTAGCAAGGCTCCTTTTTAACTGCAGAATTTGGCATTCCATCAGCAAGCAACTCCATTTAGTAACAATATAAACAGGGAGATAGTAACAGGGTACCAGCAACATTAACCCCAAATACACCAGGCAAGGTTTGCAAAAATATATCTATCTTGTGAATGCATCGTGTTGACCAAGAAAGAAAATGTTTTATCCTGGCTTCATTGCAACAGTGGTTTCTCAACCATTCCAGAAAGGATAGACATATTGTTGGTTTTTTTTCTGGTTCTGCAACAGTGCAGGAGGGAGAAAATTTAACCTTTTTTGTCAATAATGTCTTTTTTTCTGGCATATTTTTATCATAGCATCAGAGAATCATAGAATGCCAGGTTGGAAGGGACCCCAAGGATCATCTGGTCCAAGGTTTCTAGGTACTACTATGGTTTATATAAGATCGGTCTTTATATGAGATTTTTATACCAGTTTCTCTGGAATACCCTCAACCTTTTTACTAGCAGCCCAAAATATACCACTACTTGCAGAGGTGTAACTTTCATGACTAGTCCAATAATGGGATATTACAAAGGAAAAGGATAGTATTTTAAAATTAAGCTGGAACACTGGATGACACTGAGTAATGAATAAAAAAAAATCGCAAGATTTTTTAAACCATGACACTGAGTAATGAATAAAAAAAAATCGCTTGTTAGTTTTCTCATCTTGGAGCTCTTAAGTGTTTGGGGCTAACTCACCTTCATCATCAATTTTTCTCAGGGTAACTCCAGAAAAAATACTTAACAACCTCAACCTTGTCTCTAAGGATCATTCATGGGATCAGACTGGGCACTTCTAGCATAGGGGAGTTATTGAGATTTTGGGGGGCAGGAGGACACAGAGGCAAACAAGTGTCAGAGGGAAGCCCATTTAGATGAAGACAGCTAGTTAGAGACTTATTACTCAGAGACTTATTAAATGGACAGTTGAATGCAGTGGGAACTGATAGGAATCACGAGCAAACAATAGTTATTGTTAGAAAAAAGGCTCATTTGGAATTGCTCACATTATCCTCTGACATGTTTCATCAGCACTGGCCATGGCATATCTGCATTTATACTAACAGCTGTGTTCTCTTAGACCACAGGTACAATTAGCTGGAACTTTTTCACCTGTAGTGTTAAAAGAAAACTGATTGCCTCACTATGGCCTTAGTGTGACATTTTATCTTCAAGAACTTCTGTGTGGATGTGTCCCAAACTGCTTTTGTTTTAGCTCTCTGAGACTGAAGAGTGCTCCTTATTATTGACAATACCTCTCACTGCTCCCAGTGATGCCTCTTCTGTCACAGGTGGATTTCAGCCTCCCACAGTATCCAGACAACCACACCTTTCCACGCCTGTCCCACAGATTTCTGAGAGCTTCCCAGTATGAAAAAGCTCAACAGAGCTGCATACAGTTGCAGGCTGAATGATGACTAAATTGTTAATCCCAGATTGCACAATTTTATTCTGTTGTTTGCAGCATTCTTTTTCTTCCTATCTCTACCTCCTTTGTTTTCAGCTTATTTTTTTCATTTTCTCAGATTTGAGTTTTGTGTCTTTGCACTTTGAGGACAGTATAGAGTCTTTTTATTCAACAGTGGTATTTTTTATTTTGAACGGTTTTAGAAAAATGATCCAAGAACACCCTGAGGACAAGCATTCATTAAGACAGATTGCTTAGGGATGATGCTAAACCTATCACTGGAGACTGTTAAGAACAGGTTAGACAGGCACCACTAAGCAATGAGAGATCAGATTCTGCCCCCAGGTCCTGGGGATGAGCTAGATGACCTCACTTTGATACCTTGCAGCCTCGTGCTCAGTGGTAATACTTAACACAGATTCTTGTAAAATGCACCTATTTAGAACATAAGCTGGCAGTCTAAAACTGCAAAGAACTGCTGAATAAATAAATAATTTAAAAATCCCCCATCTTGAAACTTGTCTTGCAAACTATGAAACAGCCATACTGTACACAATGAAAATGTGAAGGAAACTGAAAAATTGCATGCACAACAACAAGAAAGTCCCTATTTTCAAGGCAAAACGTAAAGCTTCCTATCAATTGCTAGCTGAGGTACTGCTGCTTTTTTTGAGAATCTCTGAATCTTGTTCCCTCAGGCCTTGCTGAGGAAAACCCTATTCTCAGCTCCCTTCTCCCAATTGCTGTGCAACACAGTGTGTGCTGCTGTGGTTCAGCAAAAAATGCGGCAGCCCCCAGCCTTTCCCTCTGATTGCCATTTATCCTCTCCTCCCCACGGCAGTCACACACTGTCACTCTCCAGCTGCTCAGGCGACAGCTCAGTGGTTCCTTCCTGTGATCCAGCTTTACAGCAAAAGGCATTTACCAGGAACACAGAATCTCTCCGAACAACAGAGGGAAATGGCTACAACACAGCTGTCCATACTGCAGTGACTCCATATCCACCCCCACTGCCATATACTGAAAAAAAGTATGAAAAAAAAGAAGTGGAATTACCCCGAAGTCCTACCAGCAGGAACTTTTCCAGGCAATCCAGCATTAATGTCAGGACACCCCTCTGCAGCTGTGTTGCTCTTCTAGTGATGAGTTTTTAGGTTTGTCTCAGAGGGAACAGAGTGTTCTCCATTCCTTCCCTGGCACAACTGGATAATACGTGCATGCAAAGCTATCAGAATCCTCAGCAGCATTGTCAGCCTTGGGAACATGCAGAGACAGGACCTTCCAGGTTAGCTTGTACACATCACAGCTAGTTTATGACCAATAAACTTATTCTGTGAAGGGGTGGTGGCTTTCCATGCTGTGCTAGCTACAGAAAAGGGAATTCTTCACCACTGTAACTTAGTGGCAAACTTTATCTGCCTTGCCAGGAAAGTGCTTTTTATCTTCCTGAAGATAAAGCTCATCCTAGCTCTGCAGCACAAGCCAGTCCACACTTCTTTCAAAAGCCCTGAAGAGACTCTGCACCAAATGAAGCTGATCAAAGCAAAGCTGCTTCAGAAGCAAGTGATCTCTTTCTTCCTTCTTTCCATGTGGTTTGGGGATAGCAAACTGCTGTTCTCTCTGATTCTGCCAGAACTGCAGAAAGAGCTCTTCAGTAGCTTGGTGGCTGGCTTGTAAAACTGCAGCCAACCAGCTGAAATGTGAATAACATACCTGCACAGGCTGTGTATTTGTGATGGCCACCAGCCCACCAGAAAGACCTAGTTAACCCACAGTAGCTGTAAAAATGGTGTGAGCTAAACCAAATAGAGATGGAGCATGAAGTGGCAAAATCAATCATAGGCTTTGTTGTGCATATGTTGTGGATAGAACTTCACATCCCAGAATCACACTTGATTCTGGCTGAACTCCCGATATATAGTTCCCTAATACAATAGAAAAATATCTCCCCATGCAAAGCAGACAAATCAGAATCAGGAAAGAGCAGAGGATGCCTGCTTATAGCAGCAAACGTTTGCTGTAGGGGACACTGCTGCTGTGGCAAAGCAAGACTTTTGGAGCTCTAAGCACCAGCTGTTTGTGCAGATATGATTAGCGGCCGTGTGCTGTAGCTACACTGCTGAATCTTGCTGCATAGGCAAGCTCAACAATTTTAATTGGGATTTAATGCTGCTTTTTTTTGCAGATACAACCACATAGATCTGGAGGATTCTGCCAGTGGCAGCACAACTCCTGAGACAGCTCTGTAGCAGAGAAAGAAAGCCTGAGAGGCCTCTAAAAAGTACCATAAAATCCTCATAATCTCCTCTCTGCTTATCATTTCTCTTCTCTGCCTTTTGAACACCTTTTCCTCTAAGAAACTCATTATACCTCTGGGTTTGGGATCTGTACTGATGTAACTGGATTTTTTTAGGATGCAGGACAATGTTCTTGCTTTAATTTGCAAAGTCTTAAGTGCTATGGATACTAGTTGCCAGAGAAACAACTGCCTTAGAAAGAAAAGAAAGCAACTAACGTGCTCAAATCAGTTGCAATCTGCTGTATGACTGAAAGGGAGAATGGCATTTACTGATACAATCAGAAGGAAAGTGAATAACAAAGGTGATTTACAGGCCATTTTGAAAAAAAAAAAAAAAAAAAAAAAGTCCATATTCTTTGCAAATAAGACTTGCCCTTCCCCCCCCCCCAGGGTGGGAAGATGGTTATATGTTTCAGAAATCCAGCCAACTGAATTGGATTTCTTGACTATTCTGAACAAAGAAGTAGCCAAATGTTGGTCAATAGGCCAAGAGTCCTTATCCAGGTTCTGCTCATTGTTGTCTAAATGACCTGAGCAGAGTTTCTTATTCCTCTGGCTTTCATAAAAGAGCATCCGTGACACAAAATTTCAGGTTAGAATCTGAGTTTAGAGAACACAAAATACTTCATATCATAAGGCAGTGAGTGCCAAAAATGATGGTTGCTTCTTTTTTTTTTCCATCTGGGAAAAACACAATTCTAGAAAGTGACATAGTAAGTGATGTAACATAATTGTGAGTAGTTGTGATGTAAGGACATCAGCACTAAAATCAAGGACAATTGGAAAAATGGAAGAATAACACAAGTCATTTTCCCATTTCACACCAAAAGCTGTGTATCCAAGGTGACTTGTGTTGGTAGTGCTAAACATTTTAAAGAAAGATGCTTCTAGGTATAAGACAGAAGGTGATTAGAGAACAAGACTCTTAAAATGAAGTGCTTTGTCTTGCTGGAGTAAACTAATTGTAAATCACTATCAAGATTAGCCAAGCTCGGACACTGAAAACAAAAACAGAAAACTTTTTAAGAGTCCAAACCAAGTGACTTCTTATTCATACAGAGAAAAAGAGCAAGATCCATACAAAGTAAAAATAGAATAATTCCTAATAATAATGTAAGAAGTTCAAACGTATGCACACACACATACAGAAATGCAATCCCCCAAACCTAAAAAATTAAATAGCAAGAATGAAAGAATATTTTAAATGGAAGATTTATTTAAATGGAAGATTTATTTTAGATAGTGCATATTGTAAAACCAGCAAAAATAACAACCCTTAAACCTCTCAAACTGCATATTCCACTGAGAAAACAAAATCGCACTTGAGCGAAACCAGTGGTTAATTTCTTGGAGTACCTCTTTGTGTGCACAACAAAAGGAATAGGAGAGAGCTGAACTACTAGTATAACAAGCTGAGAAATTAAAGCTTAACAAAAACTCACTGAAAAGATATTTTTCTGTAGAAAAGGAAAATAAGAAATCCTTCAGTCAAGAAGTAGCAAATACATAAGAGGAGTGGGTTGAAGGAACAATAGTCTGAAAAAAAATCCTCCAATAGGTACAAGCACCTACATGATCTTAGTTGATGTTTCCTTGTTACTACTTACTGTCCAGGTTAACATATGCACTGAAGCCTCTGAGAGCAACATGCAAGGTTAGAATGGGAATGAAGAATATTCTGTGCAGGCTGTTGGCTGTTGACTGTACATTGTACAGAGCAGACCAGTAGTTAGTGCAGAGATCATGCTTAATTTGAAAAGACTCAAGCTATTTTCTGTTTCTTAGCTCATTGTCTTCCCTTTGTGCTTGTTAAAAAGAGAAGTTAAATATTTACTGTGTAAGTTAAAGCAGCTCATTCTGGTGTTCAATTACTGGATTTTACAGTTCTATGTTATTCTATACTTAATAGAGCAAAAAATCCATAATGAATTAACAGAATTTTTACCACTACAGTAACAATCTAATGTAAAATTATTTACTATACCTAGGGAATACAATTTGCCAAACAGTCATTTTCCTATCTTCAGGTGTGCAGCACACAGTTTTTCTCTGGTACAACCCTACTGTACATATTAAAAACAGTTATTTAAATAGGGCAAAGAGTGAGTTTGCATTTGTTTCTACTACATGAGGAAGACTTTCTTACTCAAGAAGTTAACTTTCTAAAGAAATTAGGCAGACCAGGCTAGAAGGAAATACAAGGAGAAGGAGAGAAAGCAAAGAAAATAAAATGGAAAAGGGTAAAAAAAGGAGATAGATATGAGGTCAGCAGCACTCTAATTCTGTATTCCTCTGCTTTAAGAACATTGTTGTAAAGAAAAGAGGCAAGCCTTTGTAAACAGTTTGTGCATATCTGTAGTCAAGACTGTTGAGCAAATGTGGGTGGGACTAATTTGATGACAAGTATGTGAAGAGGGACCTAAACCCCTGGTGCATTAGACTGCCCCAAATCCTAAGGAGCCCTGAACCAGAAGCCGGTGTTACTGGTTGGGATCAGGGGAAATGCTGGTAATTGGCTCCAAAACTGCAACCCTGAAAAACCTCTGTTCATTTGTTTCTTAATGCTGGTCATCCTTAAACTCTCTCTAGCCCTCTGCCTTTCAGGCTCCTTTCAATTTAGCAGCCTGGTGTCTATTCCACTGCAGCATCCTGATACAGTGCCAGGACATTCTCAGAAGGGGCTCATTCTTCACAGGCAAGGGCCATTCAAAACAGATGAACTTCCTCCAGCTCTTAGCCCTGGGGATGTAGATGTGCCTTCAAGAGCAGCCTCCATCTCTATTGCAGAGTTAGCAGCTGATTTTTGTTTGTTTGATTTTAAAGAAGCAAGCATAGGATGAAGACCCTTCTGCAGTTGAAGCTATGACCTACTAGATATGAAACCTATTTCAGCCTGAAGTGATTCAGACTTAGATATTACATTTGCCTTAAAGATTTCCTAGCTCCTAGGTGACAAGGGCTGTCGATTTGAAAATGTGTGAAGAGCTTTAGGATGAGAGGTGAATAATCCTTTCATCCTTATTGGTGCCCTATCTGCTAATTGAGACAGTACTATTTTCCCTTGACCTCCTTCTGTCTCTTGCCTATTGACTCCCTAATGATTTATGCCTGAGGACACACATGCAGCAGTAGAGGGTAGAGTCAGCTTCCTTCCCTATGCAGTTTTATAACCTCATAAAGGTGGTTTGAATCTCCTTTGTTGGAAAGATCAGAAAAACAATCTGTATTCTGGGTGAATCTCCTCTGGCTGTGTTTCAAATGGTGCAATTCCCTAATGCTATAAAAGAAATAGACTAGCTCTTGGATCTCAAGGGAGGATTCCCAGCTCTAAATCCCAAGAGTGACCTACTCCTTCAGAGCACGGAATGTGTCTTGGTGAGGGATAGAGGAAAAAAACTTTTTAGATCTTTTCTGGGCAGCTTTTTCCACTGCTTCAGCTGTGTGTTTCCATCCTTGGGTGCCTAACTAATTTGTGAGTTAGGTAGGTGGTCTAGGCACCCAAACAAGGCTGTTGAGTTTTTGAGTGTGTCCTTTGGTCTGCATGATCAGGTGTTGTCACCAAACAAAGATGAAAATAGCACAAAGTCTCTCTCTCAGGGAAATTAAAAGAGATTTCTGCTATATATAGCATTAGTTCTTATAAAAGGAGTTAAATCAAAGGCAAGAATATTAACTAAGGATCGTTTGGATGTGGTGTTGGTGGATATGGTTTAGGGGAGAACTTTGTAGAGTAGGGATAAAGGTTGGACTCAGTGATCCCAAGGGTCTTTTCCAACCTGAATAGTTCTATGATTCTATGAATCCTAGGAAATGGTGATCTTAATGACCAGCATCTTGGTCTGATGAAGGACAACACAGTTTTGCCAGGGCGATTAGACCCTGTTGGTGCCTGACAAGTCTCGCATATGAGACAGTGGTAGGTGGACTTCCTGGCTGTACTATCAGTTTAACTTCAGCTTAGTTGAGTTGAAATTAATTTGTGTTAATTTAAGAGTTAAACACTTCCTATCTCATTTTATAAACATATAGCATGAGACTAATGACATTTTCCTCCTTTAATAAAACACTTCAAAATGTACAACATAAAAGTACGATGCAAGCAAAACAAAATGCTGCTCTAGTAGTAACAATGTTTCCACTTGTGAAATGCCTTCCCTTAAAGAACCATTTGGACTTTTACAAGCATTAATTAAGTTTAATCACAGCACAGTCAGAAAATTATTGCTGAAATTACTTTATGGAAAGTAAAGGAGCAGTGGAAATGAAATCCGAGAACAGTAACGTAATTTCCACAATATCATAAAGATTTTTACAGATATTTGACAATGATTTATGTCAAAACAGTGGGGTCTGTGGAATAGACTATATTCCTACAAACAAATGTCACCAGAAACTAGTTGTATCACATTTACTCAGATCAGATATCTCTAACATCTATCTTTGTTTCAGATCTCTGAAAACACATCCTAATCTTTTTGATTGTATTAAATTAGTAAGGGGAAATGGAAGACTTAATCAGATTTAAGTCAATGACCCTTTGATCTGTGCAGTAAGACAAAATACAACCCTTTTTCTGAACTATACTTGAAACTCTGTCAGCAAAGCTGGATTTGCTGAAGGACAAGAAGTATCAGAGATGACATCTTGCTCACAATATGGTTAGGGTTTCAATCTTTCAGTTGATTACAGCAACATATAAGAAGTGAGAAAAAGAGCTCAAAAGCTGTTCTTTTGTGATTAAGGTTAACTTAGAAATGAAAAACCTGAGGCAACTCAGGCGACAACAAGACAGATGTAAGCCAGAATGCTGGAACAAGTTGCAAATACTAAACACTGTCCCATATCCACACATACAAACAGACACACACAGTCTGTAACCTTAGGAAAGATGTAATCACCTACTGAAGCCATGAATCAGTTTTCATACCTACAACATTTTCTAAATATAAATATATACCTCTAAATATAAATAGATACACACACACATATAAGTACACACCATATCTGTGGTATTTGTAACACACTTATTCCCTGAAACATCTCTTATCAGTTCTGTTCTATATTTTTTTATATCTCTAGGTATGTAAGTATATATGCATACACAGCTATGCTTATGGATATGTAGGAAACTACTGCCCAACCTGCTGGAGGTGGGCAAAGGCAGTGGTCCTGATGAGATGTGCTACAGCTTTGCAATCTGACAGCCAGCAGGTACAGAAAGCAATGAAGCAACTACTGCTGTCACACTGGCAAATAGGAGGGAGAGAAACAGAGCATTGAGTTCACTGAGGTGCTGAACCAGGGAGGGTGGGTGGGAAGAGGAGGCAGAAAGTGGAGACAGGGACTATTAGTATATAGGAAATAAAAGCTTTTTCTTTCTTATATACCTTAACCCTTTTATCAGAGAGGACATGAAAGAAAGCATTGCTCTCAAACATTTCCTTCAGCAAGAAGCACAGCAGTAGGCTGAATCCTGCAATCCTGAAGATTATTTACAGCAGGAGGTGCATGACACCTCTGCATGCTTATCTGGAATTGGGAAATCTGCCTTTAGACTTTTGGAAAAACTCTGGCAAGGAAAAGAAGGCAGTCGCTCAGACTAGGATGGTGATGAAATGTATCATGGGGAAATGTGGAGGATTTACTCAGAAATCTTTCCTAATAAGCAAACAAGCATGTCTATTGACATAGTTGGTATTAATAGAAAGCTTTAAAGATAAAGGATTCTTAAAATCCAATCTAGTTTTCTTTCATATCCTGTGCCTTTTTGCATTTTCTGTGTCAACAATGATTATCAGCTTCATTTTTATTATCAGGCAGTTTCTTTCAAGTTTTCTGTGCTTTTAGATTTTGAGTCATGAATATGACAAATATGATAATTGATTTCACTCAGCTATTTAATGGATTATTTTTAACTGCTAAAGGTCTTAGATTTATATGTGTGGGTTTGTTGTTTTTTTTAAAATAAATTTTCTAAGGACATTTTAGAACAAATTTTTTCAAAGTTTTTTTTCATATATCTCACTGTTTATTTTCTGAGTGATTCTGTTCAGGTTCCTATATCATGCCTGACACCTTAGCATCTGGTTCCATTATTTATTGTTCTGAAATTATGCTCTGCAGTGCCAAAAGCTAAGATTGAAATGGAAGTAGAATACGCAGGAATTTTTTCTATTTAAACTGTTCTGTCCTCATAAGGAGGTTGTTTTGCTCTGTTCTGCAAGTGAGAGTGAGGAAGGTGACCAGACTGCACACATCTGATTTGCTTCCTTAAAACACTGCTGAGACTAGCTGCCTGGCTGGGAAAATGTATCTTCAGCAGAAGTCAGCTTCTGTGTAGGATCAGTCTCTCACTGATCGGCTCCTATTACAGGACCTTCAGTAACAGAAAGGGTTTCTTTCACAGAGCTTTATTCATCCTGCAGACTGATAAACCATTAGAGAAAGTTAGGACAAGTCAGAACAAGGAAGGCATTGCATAAGTATATATGAAGATGGGAGGAGATTTTGTAACTCAGTCTTTGGTGTTCATCGTGGGATAATCAGCAAGTGGCAGCTAATGTGTGCTTCCATAAAAGATAAATACACCATATGTAAGATATATATAAATGGAATGTGTTTTTCCTTCTTTCTTTAAACAAACAGAGCAAAATAATTCTTACTTCAAATTGTTAAAAGCTAGAAATATTCATTATAATTTTCAATCTCAACAGTAAGATATGCCAAGTTGTGGTATATTTGCCAAAGGAGCAGAAATAACCCGACATATTAACTGTGTGCCTAGTGGTATATTAGCTTAGTTAGTGCACCCATGAGTAATTTCTGTGCTTCTTTTTAGTCCCTAGTGCACTCTCAATGGCACCTGTTATTAGCAATTGATACAACAGATGAGAAGGAATATGTTTAAAGATCTTAAAAACTGAGTTACCTCGGATTTTAGAGGTGCAACTACATGCAGAATACTTTTTCTAGATTCCAAATAATGTAATATTAACTGGAAAGTATAGTTTTCCAGGAACTCATGAAATATTTAGAAAATTCCTTGCAGTTTAAAGAGAGTCTTCCTGTTTTCAGCTGCTTGTTTGAACACCAAGCAAGAATTTTTTCAATGTCCATGGTGTAAGCATTTAGAAAGAAAGTAAAAGATCACTCAACAGAACTTGTGTGCAATTGACAGATACTGGAATTTGACTGCATTTCTGTGCTATTTATGATGCTAACAAATGAAATGTGTGCATTTAGAAAAGCTGGTGTTGGATGAATGACCTTTACTTGCTGATGAAATTAAAATGAAATAAATTACATTTCAGCCCTTTTAAAACTGGCTTATAATGCTGAACTGAACTGCAAGTATTTCACTAGGAGACTTCTAATAGGTTCTCAAAGATCTTTACTTCTTTTTTCCTAAGTAGAAAATAAAATATGATAATCTCCCAGGAGACTTCTGGAAAGATACTTTAAACTGTTATTTTGTGCAAGGAAGCAAGACAGAATTTTGCAGAGCTGATGTGTTGATAGTATGATTGCTCTAGCTAGATTCATTTTTCCAGTGGGATTTTACATCACTGCCACGTATGAGGGAAATTACATAAAAGAGATATTGTTCAAGCAAATGTGGCACAGAATTTAGCTTTGGAATACCTTGATACACAAACCTAAGAATAATAGAAATGTTTCCACTGCTATTATTGTTTGAAATGCAGAGAAAGGTTTTTTTTTTTTTTTTTTTTTTATTTCTTTTACAAATTCCTGCAGTGTATAAACTGCTGTTCTCTTCTAGTGAAGGAAAAACTCAGATTTACTGGACAGTAATTGTAAACTATAGTGGAAATGACTTTCTTGTTTTCATTGGACAAGGTGAATTAAGTGTCCTTTTTTCCCCTCCATTCTCTGTGCATTGATGCCCAAATTATTTTGGATCAGTGTATAAACTGCTGTTCTCTTCTAGTGAAGGAAAAACTCAGATTTACTGGACAGTAATTGTAAACTATAGTGGAAATGACTTTCTTGTTTTCATTGGACAAGGTGAATTAAGTGTCCTTTTTTCCCCTCCATTCTCTGTGCATTGATGCCCAAATTATTTTGGATTCTGATGTATGGGGAATAAAAGTGTATATTTTGATGTCTGAAAATTCAAGGAGACTTGATCACAAAATATTTAAACTATTCAATTTCTTGTGTCCACTATCAGTGTGCTAAAACAAAAAGTTATCTCAAGAATGACACATTTTTTAACATTTTCTCAGGGATACTTATTTTCAGATTTGGAACACATTTTCAGGGAAGTCCACAGCTGCTTTAATACCAGAGAACCTCATTAGGGAGGGAAGATTTTGAAATATTTTGATTTTACCCTCATAAAAATGAGAACATTTTCAACATCACAAAAATTTGCAGAGGACAAGAAATCATTCCAGCTATCAATTTATGACACTCTTAAAGGCTAGAAGTTTTCTCAACCTGTGTCAAGCCTGGAGGACAGGTACTCACTGTCAGATGCTGTCAGGATGGGTTATGATAACAGCACTACATCTTTCTCCCGAGCTGTGTAACTGGATTTCTGTTTGAAGAAAAGCAAGGGTAGGAGAAATACATCTCACTTAGATACAAACATAGCCTGAGTAGTTAGTAGTTTCTATCAGGAGACAATCCAACATCTGTTGCTCTAGCAGCAAGCACCCAAAGGAACAGGATGCTTCCCCATGTCCCCATAGCTTTTAGGTGATGATACCTTGGAGGATCTACCTCAAAGAGATTGTACCTGTACCATGAATGTGTAAGATACCTTATGAAAATTTCAGTCCCCTCACTGGTCCTATACTAGTCATCTCTACTAACAGCATGACCGTGGTGAGAGCTTCATGGTCTCAGCCTCACACATCACTATTTCTACTGAGAACAGTTTTACCCACTCTCCCAGTCTCTTAACTGCCTCTCCTCTTTTCCCATCTACTTCTACTGTTTCCTTCTCTTCTTTCATTGACTGTTTCTATCTCTGCTTAATTCCTTTTTGGGGCAGTATCACCCTTTTCATTTCTCAGAATTAGCAACAATTAGGGGAATCTGGCAAATTCAGTAAATTCTTATTGAACTAACCAAATAATACTGCCAATGTTGCTTTTCCTGTCCTTTGTCCTCACTTAGTGTTGATTTTTTTTTCTATGCATTTGCCTATTTAAAGGCAGATCAACAGAACTTTGAGTGTTCTTGACAGGACCTAGCACGTTAATCCAAACCCAATTATTATATAATTGGAAATGGCCACAAGAAGACTGAGAGAAATGTACCTGGAAGCAGTGGTTTCTTGCCTTCTTTTACTCTACTCCTCTGAGAAAGGAGAAAGATTACCAGTGCTCAAACAACTAATGCTAGATGAGGAACTGGAAGTCTAGGGACTTCAAGTGTGTACAGGAAAGACAGGACCTCCAGACTTCCCCAAAGCAAAAGTTGCAGAATAGAGGCAGTTTCTTGGTAGTGTTTGTTTGTTAAAGACCAAGCCTTTACTGTGTTATTTGCAATGTAGAATTAATTCCCATGTCTAGAAGTGTATACTTAACTAAGGGTGCTACAGTTACCTTCCTGGAGCTATGGTACAGCATGTATTACATCTCTGACATTTCTAGAAGACTTCTTTCTTAATCTTACATGCATTTCATACCAACCTCACTCTGCTTATTATTCATTACTAGACTTATTCCTCCTTCCCCCAGCAGCAGACACTCCAAATTAAAAATGTCTGCAGGATCCAGCTCACTGATGCTTTCAAGTGAAACCTTCGTCCAATTAATGAGCATGAATTAAAATCTCATTAATTTGATTCTAACACTGGTGTTTTGCATACATTTTCTGGACCTACGATTTCAGGCTTTGTCTAGCACACTATGTAAATGCCTCATTTGAACTAAGAGGCACTATGTTCTTCAACTGTGTTAAGCTCTGTCTGTTTCCAACCCCAGTTCCCTCCTTGCCCTGCTTCTCAGATCTTCTAGAAGAATCTGGATGCAGGTGACAGTACCGCCACCAAATGGTGCTGCTCTGAACTATCAAGTCACTTTTTCCCATTCTAGGGCCCTACTCTGGCCTTACATCCAGCTGTCACAGGTCCTATTCTAATGTTTAGTGGGGGTCCATGCTGGGCCCCACTTTTAACATATTTTTTACCTTACCAATTGGGAATTGCTGTTCTTGATGTTTCCCGAATTGTTGGGCACAGGATAAATAAAACCATCAAGCTATCAAGTTGTCTATATCTCAAACTGGTCATGTTGCAACATCATAAGAAACTGCATAATAAACAAAGCCAAGGAATGATATAAAGAATTACTAGCACCAAACTGAATATATCCTGCTGTAGTTGCTGAGTAGAAAAATCACTTAGATAAAGCAAAGGATTGATAAAAAAATGATAAAGTGAAGGCAATTATTAGCCCTCCCTGTCTTTTGATTTCAGTTGAAAAGTTTCCTAAGTAAAATAATTCCAAATGGAAGCTTGAAGAGGAGTAACAAAGAGATTTTCTTCTAAGGACAAAAGGATATAGCCCACAAATGTGGGCTTTCCTGGTCCTAAGTCATCAGCACTTTTCCTTCTGCTTAGCAGCTTAGAAAGCTGTTGGTATTCCCTGAACAATAAGCCCCACTTTTTCTGTAATAATGATCGCAGATGTTTGCTACCCTGCACCACCAGTCTGAAGATTTATTTCCATTGTGAATACAGAGTATGAAACCCAGTATTTGAATGTCATTCCCACAGCTCAACTAACACTCTGTCACTGTCATTTTAGCATCCTAATTACATCAACATTGTCCTTTGTGACTCATGCTGCAGATTTCCAATCAAAATGTCTCTGATGAGGGAAGTAGCATTATGGCAATCAGGCAGCAGAACAACATCTCTAAATAATCTTAGCTTTTTCAACATCCCAACTGCACTGTAGAACATAGATCTGAACAACTAAACATAGCAGGAAAGTACACATCACTGTGAACTGCTCTGGCTTAGACAAATACTAAGGAGCATTTAAATATGGATGAGACTTGGCAGTGCTGTGTTAGCAGTTGGACTAGATCTCAAACATCTTTCCCAACAAAAATGGTTCTATGATTCTGTGAGAACTGACAGACTTCAGTGCACCTCATCCCTAGAGTCCCAGAACATTGAAAGAAAGAGCAAAACAATATAACTGATGCCTGCTAGTATGGTCCCTGTGTTCTTCCAAATGTACACATGAATTCACACACACAAAAATCTCACACTATAGACTCATTAGAAGTGTTTTCCCATTTTTCATTCAAGTGTGTGGGAAGCCTAAATCCAGGATGATTAGAGTTCCTGAGTACTACAGCACTGTCAATGCACAGAGATTCCATTTTCACTAGGAATCACAGATGCAGTGCAAAGCTTGAAAAAGTAACCTGGTGTACCCCAAAAACTAAGATGAAAAAAAACCAGTACTGATTATATCAAATCCTATTATTGAGCAGTGGGAAAGCAGCTCCTGAATTTCACTGGTTGGTACTTCTGATACAATTTACAAAACTCTCTTCTTTTCTCTGAAGGCAGAGGACTTTTAATGTGGAAGGTTTGAGATAGTCTCAAATAGATACGATTTTTGTTCTTTTTCTCCTAAACTGATACATGAATATTAGTAGTGAGAGTCCCATCCTCTCTTAACTATTCCAGGATGTTGACAGCGGTAAAACAAAGACTCCTGCTTGGGCTGGTCTCGTCCCTGGGGCTGGTATGTCACTGCTGTCTGTACAGGATTGCCATTTGGTAAAGAGAACAATGACTATGGTTTGTCAGCAACTCCAAAATCACTGTTCCCATAGGAATCATAAATCACTGTCCTAGAAAACATGAAGAAAGATGAAGAATAGATTTGTATTCTGCTGGGAAAAGATGCTGAAATGAAAAATCCAAAAGCGCTTCAGAGCTACTTATGCAATCAATAGCTATAAGGGTCTCTTATTTTAAGGGTCTTCTTATTTCATTCAAAAAAAGATGTTAGGGTGCTTAGAGAGCTCTCAAATCTGGAATGTATTCTTGGGCAAACACCTCATCCTCAGCCATCAGAACTGTTTGGAATAGGACATTGGGCTGCAGCAGGTCTTCCTAAATGCACGGTCTCCCCATTCTTGCTCTAGTCTCTTCCACAGATTTTCCTCTGATTCTCAGTCTTAATACTTGTTCAGAGTATCAGTACTCATCACTGTTCTCAAAGGATTGCTCACTGTTATAACTGAGGTTTGGAAATGCCCATATCTCTAAGGCATAGTTTGAAAGAGCTTTTGCCTGTAAACAAACCTCTTTTCCAGAATAACTGTGGAAAGCAAAATGACTGGGCTGTTATTGAATTTTGCTATGAATGAAAGATTTACATTATATAAATAAATCTCCCTCTAGACCAAGATGTTTATCTCAGTGTAAATTAATTTACAAATTTAAAACATCATTTAATCCCTTTAAATAGACAAGCACACTTTAGCCTACCATAAAAGAGAAGCTATGATAGTAGTTTTGACAGAGACTGGAAATGAGAACAACATATTAGGAGGATACTGAGAGTTTCAGCGTGGATGACATTTGGTTTGCTTGAGTAGTGGGACACATGAGGGTGTCACTGGCGAGTTGTGTCTTATGCCTGATTTAGTTTCCCCAAACAAAATGGAGTTAAAGAGTCTCATCTTCTTTTCGTAGCATTCTGAAAGTATGTACAGAAATTATCATGGAACTAAGACTGGTTCCCTTGTAATGATTGAATCCTCTGGTAAATGAGTGATTGAGAGCTGTGATGACTTTGTGCTTGCAAATAAGCACAGATGAGATGGAGATCTGTGACTAGTGGTGTTCCCCAAGGGTTGGAACTGGACTGGTGCTATTTAACCTCTTTGTCAGATACATGGACAGTGGCACCAAGTGCAACCTCAGCAAGTTTGCTGATGACACCAAACTGTGTGATGAGGTTGACATGCTGGAGGGAAGGGATGCCATCCAGAGGGATCTTGACAGGCTTGAGAAGTGGGCTTGTGCAAACTGCATGAAGTTCAACACAGCCAAGAGCAAGGTTCTGCACCTGGGTCGGGGCAATCCCATGCACAAATAAAAGTTTGATGGAGAATGGATTGAAAACATTTGGCACGAGAAGGACTTGAGGGTGATGGTGGACAAGAAGCTCAACATGAGCCAGAAATGTGCACTTACAGCCCAGAAAGCCAACCATGTCCTGGGCCACATCAAAAAAATCATGGCTAGCAGATCAAGGGAGGTGATTCTCTTAACATGGCTCTCATGAGACTCTACCTGGATTGCTGTGTCCAGTTCTGGAGCCCCCCCCATAAAAGAAGGATGTAGACCTCTTGGAGAAAGTCCAGAGGAGTGCTATGAAGATGGTAAGGGGGCTGGAGCACCTCTTCTACAAAGACAGACTGAGAGAAATGTGGCTATTGAACCTGGAGAAGGCTCTGAGGAGACCTTGTAGTGGCCTTCCAGTATCAGAAGGGGGCCTGCAGGAAAACTAGGGAGGGACGTTTTAGAAGGGCTTGTAGGGGGAGGACAAGAGGCAATGGATTAAAACTGGAAGAAGGGAGATTTAGGTTAGATATTAGGAAGAAAAATCTTTAGTGCAAGAGTGGTGAGACACTGAAACAGGTTGCCCAGAAAAGTTGAGGGTGCCCCATCCCTGGAAGTGTTCAAGGGCAGGTTGGATGGGGCCCTGAGAAACCTGATCTAGTGAGAGGTGTCCCTGCATATACAGGGGGGTTGGCACTAGATGATCTTTTAGGTCTCTTCCAGTTCAAATCATTCTATAGTTCTATGATTCCAGTAGACTGAAAAAAAACAAAACACGAAATGTGGTTGATCAAATTACTGTCTAATATCAGTGCTATGTCAAGTGTAGAAGTAGGTTGTACTGACAGCAGAAGAAACCACAGGTATGTCCATATCATCAGATTACAACCTTGGCATGATTGCCCTCCAAATGAATCGATTTCGGTTCAGACATTATGTAAACACAAGCCATAATCTGTCTCAGTTTACCCAAGTTTATGTACCCAGCATGACTTCAGGAGGGCTGGCTGCACTGATGCCCTTACACATAGCCCAGAGCAGAGCTGGTTTGCTGCTTTAGAATGGCTCACAGGATGCACCTACAGGTAATATACACGGTATAGCACTTGTGTGTAAAGGCTTTGCTATCTGAAAGACTGCCTTGTATTTTCTTCAATGGACACCAAGCCTTTTAGTTTGGTAAAAACTAACCTCTATTCTGATGTGACTTGAATACCTGGAAGAAGTTCTTAGCCTCGAGATTATATAAATAAAGAATGGATGAAACTGACAGATGGAGAACAACTGCAGTACAGCTATTATTTTTACATTTCCTCCCCTTTGTATATCCCATCTTTAGAGATTTTGTGAAAAGAAAATCAATATGTTATAAAAAAGCAGATGTTAAATAAAGATATATTCATCACAGGAAAATGACCCAATCCTTCATTCCATTTTCTGAAACATACGAGCATGAAGTGCCAGCAGTCTCTGCTTGTCTGCTCATTACTTTCAGAGATGTTTCAAATGTTATTTAACTGGAATGGGTCTTAAAAAAGATAAACTAACAACAAAAGAGTAGACTATGATGGTTTTGCATTAGTAAAATATAATGTATTTATGGAGCTTTATCCAAGGTTATTTATCCTACAGATCCTTACAGCATGTTGATGCTATATTATGCCACTGGGCCATGTTGCTATTTTTAATGACATACGAATTACAGTTGAGATCACAGGTAATCCTTTTTTATGTATAGAACCTTTGAAATTGTCCATTGCAAATCTGTAGGAACATGCTCTTGTAAACTCACAATACTGTTTTATAAATTTAGTCATAATGACAGTAAGGATGAGTGAAGCCCCCTTATTTCTACTTTCTTCCAGAATCTCTTTGTTGAAGCTAAAAAAAGGAAGAGCCAAGAAAAAATATTAAAATGATGTTGTGATAACCAGAAGATTAAATACTATGGGTTAGCAAGTGTTTCCATTCCTCTCTGCAGATACTTATACATAACATTAGCTTTTCAAAGCTTCTTATATAGTATTTTTACACTATGTTTTGCACAGTATTTTATAATGGTTTATAAAGAATATAAGCAAATCACTGAACTTTAGAATAGAAATTAAAGAAATATAATGAATTTTAATGGAACTCTTCTACACAGAAAAAAATAAAATAAAATTTGTTTCTCATAATGTTGGCCACATTAAAATCCCTCATTTAATACATCCTAATGGTTTTGAAAACAGGTGTAATTTAAGCTACTGCTTCTCATGTAATCTTTCCCTGAAAAACAGAAAAGTTAAAAAAGTAAGATTAGTGAAATACATTAAGATCCTCCTGCAGAAGGACTAAGGGCACACTTTTCAAAAGCACCTATCACCTATATGCTTTAGAAATCCATCTCCATTTTCAAAACCAACCTAGTCATTTTAATCGGGCCTTCAATCTAAAACTTAGGTGTCTGTTATAAGCTGGTTGGATAATCTACTTCTTATATTAAAGGAGAGAGATAGACATCTCAGTAAAGAATTCAGTTCATCATAAGATAAAATCTTTAGGAAGGAGACTAGATGCTTATTTCTTATTTCTCCTAGGGACATAGGGTCATTAATCCTCATTTGGAACCATAGAATCATAGAATGGTTTGAGTTGGAAGGGATCTTTAAAAATTCTCTTGCCCAACTCTATCTGCAGTGAGCAGGGACATCTTCAACAAGATCAGGTTGTTCAGAGCCCCATCCACCCTGACCTAAAATGCTTCAGGAATGGGGCATCTACCACCTCTCTGGACAACCTGTTCTACTGTTTCACCAACCTCATTGTAAAAAAATTTCTTCTTACCTTATTTAGTCTAAATCTGCCTCTTTTATTTTAAAAGAACCCCTTGTTATAACACTACAGGCCTTGTTAAAATTTTTGCCCCCTTCTTTCTTATACGTCCCCTTCAGGTACTGGAAGGCATGAGGTCTCCCTGGAGCCTTCCCTCCTCCTGGCTGTGCAGCCCCAGCTCTCTCAGCCTGTCTTCATAGAAGCAGTGCTCCAGCCCTCAGATCATCCTTGTGGCCCTCCTCTGGACTCACTCCAGGAGCTCAGACTCCAGAACTGGACACAGAACTCCATGTAGAGTCTCAAGAGAGTGGAGTACATGGGCAGAATCACCTGCCCTGAGCTGCTGGCCACACTCCTTTTGAAGCAGCCCAGGGTATGGTTGGCTTTCTGGATTGCCAGTGCACATTGATGGCTCATGTCCAGCTTTTTATCCATCAGTACCCCTAAGCCCTTCTCTGCAAGGCTGCTCTCTATCCCTTCATCCCCCAGATTGTATTGATTGAGTCAAGTGGATAAAGCAGGGTCAGTCCATTCTGAGTTGGCAGGTGGGGGGTGTAAGGAGCTGCTGTCTGTAACTGTTCTGGAAAACAGCAGAATCAAATCCAAATCCCTTCTGTGATTTGTCTGGTTTCCTGTCTTCTAGGAAAGAGGTGTAACAACTGAGCTGTCAGGAGGTATTCAGAAATAAAGGTCTTTGTGCATCCCAGGGTGAAATTCAAATACCTGACTACTGGAGCAGAATGTGAACCTGATCTAAAACAGTGGTTGTGGAGACAAACATCCTCTCTGTGATGCTTCCTAGAATATAGCAGCTTCAAGTAGCCTGTAGAAAGTGTAAATCCCTGCTTCAAAACATCAAATAAAACACATTTTAATGACATCTGGTGATATCATAGGTGAGTGCTTTTAGCTACATGTCAAACAGATATCCTACTCTCTCCATGCTGACTCATATGAAGTTCAGGCATGGTCCAAAAAGGGTGATGGGGTCTAAGATGCAGGTAGCACAGGGAGAACCCATTCTGATTTGAGCAGGGTAAAGGGGTTCCCCCTGGGCTTTGGAAAGCTGAGTCACAGCAGAAAGCTACTTGGTTTCCTCAGAGCTTAGGAGACAACAGACTTTTGTGCTCAAGAATCCACTTGGATGCAAAGATCTTCAGACATGGGAAGCCTATGTGGCAGTTGAGAGGGTGTCTCACAGATTCCTAGATGTTTGCATTTAAGAACATGAAATAGATACCTAAGTTCCCATGTCGTTTTAGGTCTAGAATAACTAATTTTCAGTGAGACTTTAACTCTTTAGGCTCTATATGAAAAAATTCAGAAGTGCCTAGGGCTAACATGATTTCATTTTTTATCAGAGCCTAAAATTCAGCTGTATTTTAAAAAGTTTCTGGGTATTGTTCTATGATTAACGTTCAAATTCTGCCTTCTCTATACCTTATACTTGCCTTTGAAAATGAGATTTTAGAAATAGTTGTATAAGGAGCTTCCAAAAACTCCAGGAAAATGCAGTTTTTGTTGGTTGAAACAGTGCTTGATTTTTCATAACAGCAGCATTGCTTAAAATGTTGTGGAGAAGAAATAAAGAAGAAGGATAATGTAAATGCAAGTCTTTTAGGGCTGTGATATGTTTGAAAATGGAATCCAATTAAAACCCCCTATTTGCTAATCTTTGCCTTAATAAAGGTGCTGTGGGTGTTATTGGCTGTTTATACCATGAAAACATGGAGAAACAACACGACTGTTTTCAGATTTTTGTTTAGATTTTTTTTTGCCACTATAATTGCATAAGAAAACTGGTATAATATATTCAATATTAAAATCAGTAAACAGTTTTTAAAGGAGAAAAGGTAGTTAACTTGGCTTCGTAATGATGATTCAAACTTAGGCTATGCATGAGATGTAATGTGAGTGAGAAGTATTGTAGAAAAAGACTGTTGTGTGGCTAAAGAATCAAACTGGGAATCAGCAGAGTTTGATTCCATTTTCACATCTTCAGCAAACTTGCTGTGTGACCTTAACTGAAGTATTTAATTTTTCTGCTCTGCAGTTTATCTACAAAATGGAAATAAAGACAGTCAACTTACTGAGAAGTTGTGAGGATTAATTATTTAATATTTATATATTCAGATAGAATACAGATAGTATTGCAGAATATGATGAATGGGTAACATTATTTTGCTAGTACCAAGCTCTGAGATTATAGCCTGCCTATTTACTGTACAAAAATCTTCTCTTTGAATAGTCCTGCACCTGACAGCTACCCTTTCTGAAATGTATTGCACAACAAGTGTAATTTTCCTGATTTTACATCTAATTAATGACCAAATTACCCTCAGAAGTAGCAGAGGACAATAAAGAGCAAGTCTAACTTTGTTGCTTGCACCTGCCTGTTCCACAGATAACGTATATTTACGACAAGCTAATGGTTTTTAAAAACCCAGAACCAACACAGAGAACATTGGCTGCAGGCTCACCATGCAAGTCCTGAAGACTGAAAAAAAACAAGCCAGAGAAACTTCCTGCTTCTGGTTAAAGCTGGAGAATATGCTCACGGGCAACAGACAAGATTTGTTTTGAAGGTGATGGACTCCTGAAGCATAGATCTGGTTCACACAGCTGCTAAGTCTGGCTACCTCACACAACCTATTAAAAAAACCTCTCAAGCACTAGGTAAAAGAAAAAGGCTGTGTATTTGTCTTAGAGGTGTGCTAAATGCACTCTAATTTAAGCTGATTAATTGTTCAGAGAAATTACAGAGTAATATTAATGATGTACAAGTACTGCCATTTTGAATCAACAAGTAAATACTAACAGACGTCTTTAAAAATATCTGACGTGGTTTTATTCAATATACAGAGGCAAAAGGTCTTTTTAATTCAAACAGTTTCTTGCTGTTATTGGCTGTACTTCAGGAATTATTACTTTGAATTGGGGTCTGATGACAAAAGTGTTCAATGTCTTTAAATATCTGAAGCAGCTGAGCACGTTGAACTTCTCACTTGATTTATTTGTCAATACAAATTCAAAGATGGTGGCCTGTATCCTTTCTGTTATTAAAAGGAGTGAGGAGGTGAGTAGATGGTTGGTATCCCTGTGACTGTATCCTAAGGTGAGTCCACATACCAACATCTGCTCCTGAACACAGGCAGGGCACACAGCAAAGCCCGAGTTAGCTCATTTCTCAGCTGTGATCTCTCCCTACAC
>NW_009970719.1:1584614-1615164 GCF_000747805.2 Chaetura pelagica
CCCTACACGTGTGCAAGGAAATGTGATTTTAACCTTAGAGCTGAGGCATAGTTTGAAGAACACAGAGCACGTGCAAACACTTTGAAAAAAGAAAGGCAGTAAAATTCCATTCTTTTCTAGCAAGGCACCCAAGAGATTTAGAATAGGCAAGAGAGAAAAGCAATGATTTTATTATGCTATTCTTATGTCTGAGGATGGTGCCACTAAAAGGGGAGTATATCAAGCTTGTAGCTTAATATGAAATTTTTACAAATGCATTTGATTCATGTGTTCATGAACAAAGAGGTCCTCTATGAAAGGAGGATTAGTTACATGAGCCTTGGGAGACAATTCGCTGTGGTTTTTAACCCAGGGGTAATGGTAATGAATTAGCCTATGATCTTGCAATGATGCTAGAGGTAAAGATTACACTATGTGAATGAAGCAGTCTGTAAAGGGTCTTGAAGCTTGAATAAACTGTCTAAATGACTTTTCTTATTTCCTCAATTTCTGCAATATTCACTTCTGTATGTGGCAGTATAAACACACAGAATTTTTAATACACTAACCTACATAAATGTCATACAGGAAATATCTTTCACCTGTGGCTCAAATCTCTCCTGATACTTCAGTTATCTGTATCACCTTTGGAGCTGGTAACTTCTTTTCTAAGTAAACCTAGATCTTACCTTGCTATAAACAAGCATTATCACCCCCAGCTGCTTAGGGAAGCTAGTATTTCTTGGTCTTGATGAACAAATGAAAGTTCTAGAAAGTTCTGGTTCCACAACATGAAAAAGAGTAAAAGCAGGAGTAGCTCTCAAGCACCTTGGTTCTCGTATAGCTGCTGCTTAGAGACAGAATCATACATTAGGCAGCCAGAAAAATTAACACAAAATTTCACATTTTCCTCCCATAGAAGAGAAATAAATGTTTTGAGGGCAGCTAAGCCACCTACGGAGCCTTATCCCAACTCAGAACAGCAACAAAAGCATGATCTGTCAATCTAAAATATAAGCAACCCTCCTCAACCAATTATCTTAAATGACAGAACTGAGTTTCTGATCAGGTTCCAGTCAACCACCTTACAGAATCTGTAACATGACAATATATGAAAGGCAGAGAAATCTGAGGATCAAATACTCTTAGGTAAATCCTGCCTGCTCTTTACTTCTTGAGAATAAGATCCAAGATGTGATGATCTCCAATGTGAAAAGGTCATCCTAGGGCTAAGGTCTTTTAGTCCAGTAAAGAGAAAAAGGAATCCTTATATTCATGCAGAAAAGCCTAACATCATTGTAAAAAGCAGTTTATTTAGTATGGAGAGAAATCAGCTACTATCACCAAAAAATATGTAATAACACATAAAATCAGTGGATCAGGACATTTTCCTATCTATATTTAATCTCTGTTGTGTGGAATTTGCATAGATGCATTGTCATCAGCAGTAAGTATGAAATGCAAGGACATCAGAAAAATTCTACACCTCACCTATAGACTTAAGTTGGACTGTATGGTCCAAACGTATAAACAGGGTGCAGGACAGTGTATATTCACCTTTTGTCTGTCCATGTCTTCTCTACCTTCTTTCACAATAAGGCTCTAAAGGACAGTGTCACTAGATAGCATGGTGCAGTCTACCAGGAGCTCTTTACTGGCCACCTGCAAACAGCACACTAGGATCTAAATTTCACCATGCAAACATGAAATGAAAAAAACCAAACCCCACAAAATAAAATCTGTCTGCCATAAGTATAGATCCAAACATAGTTTATGAAATGTTGAGGCAAAAAAAATATCTGAGTAAAAGAGTAAAAAGCAGTAGGGAACAAAGATCACTGATTACTTATTTGGTTAAAATGAGAAATTAATCTTTGTCATTTAGAGTGATGGTAGTAACATGCAAAACTATTAAGTTCTGCAGTGATGAATAAAAACAATGTGCTTTAGGGACAGAGTCATAATCTCTTATATTTTTGTTACTGTGAATATTCTTAAATTCACAAAAAATACATACAAAAGAAAAAAGCATGATTTTGTATTATTGAATGACACTTATAGACAACACAGCCACTGGCCATGACAATTGAAAATGATGTATCTGAAGCACATAATAAATAAAATCCAAAAGTGCTAGGTAAAGTAAGGATGCAGAGAAAATAACCTCATTATTTCAGACTTATAAGTAAAAAAATTGGGAATGCCCTTAGGAGGACCAGATGCAGACAGTACAGACCAATATGATTATATTTTTAACACATATCAATTACATTTTCAGCCCTGGATACGCATTTGCAATCTATCAGATTAATCTAAGTAAGTAGGTGTCAGATGTGATTTGAAGCAACAGAAGGATGCAATGCAATTAGAATGCTAAAAAGACACAACATGCTTAGCCCTTTTTTGCATGTTGTTCTATCCAACTTTCCCATGTGCTCATCCCACCTCTCTGGTCTGAACTCCAGGAAAAACAACTAAACATGCAAAACAGGTGTCTTATTTTATAGTCTGGTATAGTTTTCTCCCCCCTTTTCTAAGCAGTTTGAACCCATTAAATATTTCAGTTGTAGTTTAGGTGTTTCCAAATTTAAAGAGAAGTTTTTCTTGTTTAGTGAAGGTTACGAATGTGAAAAAAGGAATATTTTTATATGCTTCACACACACTAAAAGGCTTAACTTAGTTCCCTGTCATTGACTATCTCAGTAAATGCCTCAGTGCTGCTCTTGATTAGCCTCTAGTTTTCTCTGGATTATGCCAAATTCTCCTTCAACGCTGAGGTCAGAGCCTTTCCAATATTCCCAGCTCACTGCAGTGAAGGGCAAGGATTTCAAGTGAGTGTTGCAGCTGGTATTAAAACTCTCTGGTCTGCTAAGGATACAGCAAGGCCTGAGCTGAATGCACAGCAGGTTTTGGAGCATAGCTCCAGGAGATAACAATCATGCTGCACACCCTTCCCTTAAAGCAGCTGAAGAAACCTTAGAGCATTTATTAGATACGTGATTACAGGGCCAAAATTATACTGCAGGAAAACATACTAACTAAAAATGGAATTAACAGCTGCTTGCTACAGTGAGATTTCTGAGTGAGGGACTCTCCTGGATACCCTGAGCAGTCTCTTACAGAAAATACCAGAAAACAGATAGCAGCACAAGCCATTTCAGCTCTCTACACTTACTAATGTAATTTTTTTCCACTCGCTCTCCTCAAACAGACTTTTCTGTCTCTGTCTCTGTTTCCTTCCTCAGGGAAATCAAAAGTGAGTGTGTGTCTGTTCTCTTTTGCTCCATCTCATATCACGTTAGTTCTCCACATGCTCATGAGTTCTCAGTCTGATCTTGTCTAGGAATTAACTAATTAACTCAGCTGAAACAGCAGTTTACAAAGACATCACTAGTATAATGCACATTGTACACAGTCAAGGTCAGGTTGCTTAACATACACATTTGTTCAGGTGTTTTGGACCTGCAAACTTGAGCTTGGGGACCGGGCTTACAAGCTCAATGGCCTCAGAGATCACAACTGAAATAATTAGAGGTAAATTTCTTCATCTCCATCTTCAAAACTGGGTTTTTAGATTTTAGGCTTTTAATGTGTTCTTGTTTGTTTGTTGGTTTTTTTTTTTAAGACTTCCTTTTTTTTTTCTTTTTAAAATTAGTTTTTATGTATAGAAAAGACATAAAGCTAGAGGGCATTACATTATCTGAGAAATACTGAAATACATGCAAATAGAGGCTTTTCTATCAAGCGTATGTGGAAAAATGTAAGGGTAATACTGCAAATGGAAGTTGTCATTTCCTGATGGCTCTAATTTATGCTGTTATGTTTCATCAGAAAAACTGTAGGGTTTTTTTTTCCTCTACTACCACCACACAGAGATTTAGATAATCTGGAAATATAAAATACTTTTCTGTGTGTAATTTGCCTTGCACCTTTTTGTAAAAAGTGATGTCTTGCTTATGTAATAGGTGATGGACAGAGCCTGCTTTGCAACTGAGATGATTTGGGTCATGAGGGTTGCTCAAACTTCTTCAACATTTTGCAAAAAACATATGGGCACAGAAGCCTATCCTTTATAAAGGTGTATGGGTTTGGCTGGTTGATGTACCACTTAGTTATAATTTTAAAAGTAATATAGAAAGAACATTTTTTGACAGGTTCCTGGAGAACCTCATCAGAACAGTAATTTGTGTTTACATTCTGAGCATTCACATGCAAGTGGAAAATTTGCCACAAGGAGTATTTTGAGCCAAGATACAATAAATGATTGCAGCAAAAGATAAGAAGAAAGATAAGGAAAAGACAAAAATAGTAGAAGTAAGATCATATATTTGAGTATTCATATCCAAATAGCTTTTGAAAGCTTAAAGTAGATCTATATCAGCCGTCCTGAGTGCTGGTGAATTCACCTCAGACTACTCTCTCTTTTTTTTTTTCTTTTTTCTTTTTCTTTTTTTTTGTACCTTTATCTTTTTTGGTTTTGCTGTTTTCTTTCTAAACAGTGTGTCCTTAGATGTTAACAGGAAAATCAACTTTAGGTATCTATTGTAGCATTAAGGGGCTACCTAGAAGGCACTTGAAAGATGTTTGTCACCATAGCAGCAAAGTGAATAAAGACGGGCACGTTCCAAGGGGATGTGCAACAGCAAAACCACAAAAGCTGACTTTGATGTGGTAGGAAACACAGCAAGAAGGTAGAGCACCAGAAAAGAGACAAGCCTGCTCTATGACTATTTTGGCAGCTGTATTTTTTATGAGCAGAAGAGCAGTAAGAAGACCAGTTAAAAACCCAAGAGAGCAGATGAGGGCTTTACCAGCAGCAGGAGGAAAACACAATGTAAACTCCTTTGGAGGAAAAAGTGGCCATAGATGGCCCTACCACAGCAACAGAGGCAATGGAAAAGAAGGAACAGCAAATTTTCTCTAGCAAGTTAAGGGTCCAATGATTTATACACCATTTTTGGCAAGTGTTCCAACCTCAACACAAAGGCCACAGAAGGTAAAAGCAGGGACTGGGAGAATGAATTACTCCCTACCGTAGGTGTAGAGCAGGTTTGTGATCATCTAAAGAACCTGAGGGTGCATAAATCTATGGGACCTGATGGGATTCACCCACGAGTCTTGGGGGAGCTGGCAGATGAAATTGCTAAGCCTCTGTTAATCATATTTCAGAGGTCATGGCAGTCTGGTGAGGTTCTCACTGGTTGGAAAAAAGGGAACATTGCCCCTGTTTTTAAAAAGGGGAAAAAGGAAGACCCAGGGAACTACAGGCTGGACAGTCTCACCTCTGTGCCTGGCAAGGTCATGGAGCAGATCCTCATGGAAAGTTTGCTAAAGCACATGGAAACTAAAGAGGTGATTGGTGACAGCCCACATGGCTTCGCTAAGGGCAAGTCATGCCTGACCAATCTGGTGGCCTTCTACAACAAAACCACAGAGATGGTGGATGGTGGCAGAGCAACTGACATCATCTACCTGGATTTGTGCAAGGTGTTTGACACTGTCCCACATGACATCCTGGTCTCCAAAATGACAAGGTATGGATTTGACAGATGGACCACTCAGTGGATAAGAAATTGGCTGGATGGGCACACCCAGAGAGTTGTGGTCAATGGCTCAATATCCAAATGGAGGCAGGGGATGTGTGGTGTCCCTCAGGGGTCAGTAATGGGACCAGTGCTGTTTAACATCTTTGTTGGAGACATGGACAGTGGGGTTGAGAAGCTCGACACGAGCCGCCAGTGTGCGCTGGAGCCCAGAGAGCCAGTTGTGTCCTCAGCTGCATCAGGAGAAGTGTGGCTAGCAAGGCCAGGGAGGGGATTGTGCCCCTCTACTCTGCTCTGATGAGACCCCACCTGGAATACTGTGTACAGCTCTGGTGCCCTCAGCACAAGAATGGTATAGACCTGTTGGAGAGGGTCCAGAGAAGGGCCACCAAGATGATCAAAGGCCTGGAGCACCTCTTACCAAATAAGGGAGCACCACTATAAGGGTGGTGAGGAACTGGAATGGGTTACCCAGGGAGGTTGTTGATGCCGCATCCCTGGAAGTTTTTAAGGCCAGGTTGGATGAGGTTTTGTGCAACCTGGTCTAGTGGTAGGGGTCCCTGCCCATGGTAGGGGAGTTGGAACTTGATAATCTTTAAGTTCCTTTCCAACATTAATGATTATATAATTCTATGATTTGTATTGTCTAAATACTCTGTAAGTGGCAGAGTGGCAACTGGATTGGCAATCCGGTCTAATGGTGAGAAGGGGTGGGCCATCTGGGTAAGAGAAACATGGAGTGTCCCTATGCCCACACTTTTAATCAATGTTCTCGCTGCTCTTTCTCAATTCATTCCCTTTCTTTCCAGTGTATTTAACAATTTTTCTGCTTAGCAAATATTTCCCAGGGTGGTCTTAAGTCTCTCCAGGCTGATTTCTATTCACTCAGTGCTTGCTGAATTCCCCAAATGATCCAAATTCTTGAAATCTAATAGCATTATTTATTAGCTTAGTGCTTTTTCAGTAGAAAACTAACTTTGCATGTAGCCTCTGAAGTTTTAGAACTTGTGAGGATGCTGTCGTGCGTGACACAGAGAACAGCAGCTCCTCTTTTCCCTTCTGCAGTGTTGTGACCACAATGAAGGTGATTTCACCTTGATACTCTTAATTAAGGGGCTTTCTCTACAAGCTGTGTCCTCTTTGAGCACGGGTAAGGAGGAAGCTTTATAAAATGCACTTAGATTCAGCAAATAGAAGTTAAAAGGCACACATTTCCAATCCCAGGGATGCTGCTTGTATGAATTATGTCTCAATAATTGCTTTGCTCCTGAGTTAAATAATTTCCTTACCCATTTTTCCATCAGTTTTCTCCATCAAATCACAAGTACATTATTTAAATGCAAAATAGCCCTAAAATTACCCTAGCATTTTACAATCTTTTAACAAACTGAATGTTTCTATCCCAGATTACATTTCACAATCAGCCTTCCATCCTGCAACTTCTCACTTCTATTCACTTTAAACATTAATCTCTGAGGTTAAATAATCCTAAACACTTTTTGAAATAAATCCTACACAGGAGTTAAGTGTAATTTCCTCTCCTTTGAACTCATATACATGTTCTATGCATTTTTGCAGGCAGTAGAATGGCCAATTTTTTTGTTTTGTTTTTTTTTTCCTTGCAGTTTTTGTCCTTATTTTTTCTAGGGAAAAGGGAGAATAGGAAAACACAGTATTCAGTGTCACCGGTCTTAAGAACTAGAAAAGGGTTCAGGCAACTACAAGTTAATGTTACAGTGCCTGAATCTTGCACACTTGGAGACAAGTGTAGTATTTGCACAGAAAAGTGCACTGTGCTACTGAGAAGTGGAGCACCTGGAGTGGGGTTTGCAACATAGAAAGTCACCTGTTCCTGTTCCCTTGAATGAATGGAATGTCTAGAAGCTACAAGAGCAATGTGCACTTGTCAGGACAAGAAACACTTTGATACTGAAACCAGTTCAGAGCAGAGTGAATTTACAACTCCATTTCTGTTACAGGTAGGCTTCTTAAGGTGGTAGGTAATCATCACTCTTAAACAAGAATATAGACCCTGAAGCCCAGCTCCTGTACGTGGCTACCAAATTGGGTGTTGAGTGATCTTTGCTTTCTGTGACATGAAGGACACATGACTGTAGAGCACAGCACTCAGTTGAGCAAGTAGTCTCAGAATAATGACCAAGCCAACAAGCAGTAACTCACTTTGGAAAGACAACTTTTTTCCCTGTTGCAACTGGTCATCCAATAATACGAAAGACATGGAGTCAGTTTGAAACCAAAGCTGGAAAGGCTCATGACTTGCATATCTTGGGAGTACAGAGCTTGTTGTTTCCAACATTTACCTGAGAAAGAGGGCACTAAAGGTGTCCTGCCAATGTGCTCATTTGTAGGTACTCAATAAATATATTGTTTGATCTGGAGATAATTGAAAAGATAAGAAGTCATTCTCCCCATGTTGGGTGCTGGTGTAAAGCCAGCAGAGTTGTGCTGCCTTCAGACTCTCAGCGTTGAAACAGAAGCCATTTGTGAAGCTTGGATGCTACCTTGAATTTAAACTTAGAAATATTGTTTTCAATTTTAATGTTCACACTTAAACTCAGCAGAACTATGAATGAACTCAGCACCAAGCACATGCAAAGTATTTGGATGTCCGTGGACACAAAGTCAGATATATGATATATGATATGATGTGTTGCTTAGTAATGGAGATAGGATTTTGAAGAACAACTATCCAGGCTAGTATAGCCTTGTCTCCCATATCTTCTGTCTTCTAAATATAATTGGCATGGCTACTTTGGCTCCAAATGATGAGGTTCCCTAGCTACCTCTGATCTGCTGGGAAAGCCGTTTTCTTTGGGGAAGATCTTGGTGAATCTTGCAAGCCTTTAAGACTTTTTCCAGCTTTACCTAAGAATCCCTGCTTGGTTTTGATCTTGACACTATGTAAATCCTCTTGACTGGGAATCAGACTGCATGATACTTCTTAGAATTGGCCTAGTCTCTTGAGACCTGAAAGCCCTTCTACATTAAAGTGCAGGTTGTTGAGGATTTCTTCTTGGTCCACAGAGGTATAAAAAGTACCAGTGAGCATCCCTGTACATTTCAGCAAGGCTCTAGATATAACTGAAAATCTGATTAAAACTTACTAATGTCACAAATCTGTTCCTTTGCCTACAGTTGTGGCTTCATTCTCCCAGTCTCTACTTTCACCTGCTGTGGCCTTTGCCATGAGGCTGGAGCACTTGCCAGAGAAGACTGATACAAAGAAGTCATTGAGAACCTCAGCCTTCTCAATATCCTGTGTAGCAAAGCCTCTCGTTTCCTTCAGGAGAGGGTCTACATTTTCCTTGGTTGTCCTTTTCTCCCCAACATACCTATAGAAGCTTTTCTTACTGCTCTTTACACCCCTGGCGAGATTTAATTCTGTCTGGGGTCTGGCTCTCTCTTCTCAGCTGTGTAATGTTACATCTTCTTTTGCTGCCTATAAATTCAGCTGGCATATAAAATTCTGTAATTTAGAAGAAAAAAAGAAAATAAATTTATTACAAAATTGAAGGCCTAGACTTTTTATAAAGTTGATCTGCTGTTTCAACCTCAGGTAGATTCTCTTTCAGCATCATTATGCTGATTGACAGTCACTCCACATTACTCTTCAGAAAAGTTGAGAGGACCTTTTCCACAAGTTTTTCTCCATTACTTTAAAAAGATCAAATGACTTCCTTTGTCTTTCTAGCTGAAATGGCATTCAGCATACCTAAGAATTTTTTTAATATGTGTTAGCCACTAGTAATCTTAATTTGACTTCTTATTTCTGTCAGTTTTCTGCTTCTTTTCCATTGTCCAATTCATTCTGACCCTGCTGTTGAGGTTTTTTTGCCTAAAACTTATCTTTTTGCTGTTTTGCTTTGGCCGTAATATATTTTTTCTTATGCTAGTTCATATGCTTTTATTTAACTAGTTATGATATAAAACTACTTGGTTCATAAAAAACCTGGTTTAACAATATTTTCTTAATTAACTTATTTCAAGATGCAAAATAGATTTTGATATATTTTGCAATATAAGCCAAGCATTTTGAATAAATTAATAGCTAGAATCTCTCCATGATTTCTCCAGAATTCAAAATGTTACAGTGATGTTAGTATCCCTTACTGTACTATGTTTCTAAAGGAACTATAACAATCATTTACATGAGTGCATGTTGGCAATTCTGCTGAACTGTTACTCACATGTGTAGAGTTAAGCACATGCAGAAGCCTTTCACAGGACTAATTTTAAGGTGATAATCACCCTTGTGTAGATATTTTGACAATACAGTTCCGGAACAATTTGGATTCAAGTGCCAGATTGTTGTTTTGCAAAAGGCAAAGCTAAGACACATGGACGTATTTCTTCATACTGGGATATGAGTTCTAAAATTTGACAACTCCATCTAAAAAAATGAGCATTGGCATTAACAGCTGTAGTATGAATTATATCATTGTAACTTGTCTACATAATAGATTTTTAGATGTTATTTCCTTCTGGAAATTCTGCTTGAAGTAGGAGTTCCATAATCAATTCCCAAATCAAGGCTTATAATAATATTTGTCTCAGCATACATGTTTATATTCTGAGACTTTTAAAGACACTGCAGCTATGTGTAGGTAAATATGACAGATAGCAGAATAGGCTTAATAAAAATCAACAACAGATTTGTTTGAATAAGGATTACATGATCAGGTTATTTACTAGCAGGCTGGCAACTATCAAAGGCTACAGGACCTCAGAGGGAAAGAATACTTTATACAAACAGTGAAGAAAGGCTGAGATTTATGGAAGAGGTTATTTTAAAATTCAAGAGCTGTTGTCTTGGGAAGATATGGCAACACTGTATTTCTGCTATATTTCTGCAGTGCTACTACACACTATGAGCCTGGCCTGTGTTGGCCCCAGAATTTTTATCTGTATGTATCAGAGTTAAGTCTATACCTCACAGCTCTTCACTGGTCACTGTTTCCTGCTATTTTTCCTTAAAACATGGACACGTGACACTTATGAGTTGGCAGTATAAGAACTAGCACATATAAATCACTTTTCACTGTATTTCTCTCTTATCGACCTAAAAGATTAAGTGCTGTAGCATAGATTTTAGATGCAGAAGATTTTTCTTGCAAAGAATTATAAAATGCTTAAATTCACTTGTATGAAACTTTTCTCTGAAGTTAAATACTTTTAATGTTGCTAATGGGCAGTACCATCCAGATCAGGTTTGTGCTTCTGTTAGTATGTCCTTCACATAAAGTGATTTATGCCACCAAAAGAATTATATAACTAGTGCAGTTTTTAACACTTAAAAAAACCCAAACAGTTTTATTGCAAAAAGGATATTTTTCATGTGCATATGTGCAGTAACTAAACCATTACACTACTTTTAAACCAGCATCCTACCTGACACAATTACATTACCAAAGAAGACACTATTGCCTTACAGAAGAATCCAGATTCAAATACATGAATAGAATGGGAAAGGGAGATAATCCATAATAATAATAATAATAAAAACAAACAAAAATGAAAACCAACAAATAACCCTTCCTTAATCTTTTGGAGAAAACAATACATAGATATTTCAGTATAGTCTGGCAGCTGAGGATGGCAAAGGCAGTAGTGAGAGAGAATAAATAAATTGTAACCCACACAAGATTTAAGCAGGCATTATTAACTCCTGAGGGTTGAAAAAAAAGAATCATCAACTCACTTTTAAAAATACAAAATAACGAAGACATCAGTTACAAGAAATAATAGTAGAAATCTCTATGATTCAGTTTTGCAGTTCCACCTATAAGCAACACTTATCTGTATCTGCCAACTCTTTCAGAGAGGAAGAGGTAATCTTTAGTTTAAAATAAAATAATGAATTATTATTTTTTTTAAATCCTGTTGGTTTGTAGGTCATCTCTTGTTAGATTTAAACTGACTAATATTCATGATACACTACTAAGCTGCAAATGAATAATCTAAACTGTTTGAAGTTTGCATGAAATTCTGGTTTGGACCTCTTTCTTGTCATGCCACTCAAGTTGCATTATTCTCATAAAGAAAGAGTATGACTTTGCACTTCTGCCAGAAGTTAAGAAAAAGTCAACAAAAAAAACCCCAGTCTAATTGCACAAGCTCCAGTCTGTATTATCCCACAAACTTGAGTAAGAAAATAATTTGGCTTGGCTTCTAAACCTTTCATATCTGCTACCTTCAAGCTACAAAGAACTGATGAGATTGAAACAGATAACTACAGAGATTAAACATGGTCAGAATCAAAGCTGTGACAGCCTTTTCCTTATTTTCACCAAAGTTCTTCACAATAAAAAAGAGTTATTTTCTTAAAAGCAGAGCTATTCAGTTTTCTTGGTGATCCGAAGCCCACACGAGTAAATGGATTGGCTGACTTAAATTAGTTTTACATGAATTTCAGTGGAATTACATTGGTTCAAAAAAATCAAAAGCCATGTTGTGGTGTGGAAGTCCACCATGAAGTGTGATGGTTTCCTAAATGTCATATTCTTTTTTTTTCCTTCAAACTTGGCCTTTTTTTTTTTTTTTTCTTTAACAAATAAAATTATCTGAGAACAATACGGAGTTCTGACTAATGTGATTTCCATTTCTTTCTCTGAGAACTGTTAAACAGTCACACTGTGGCCTTTCATGTCACGTTTGGACTAGAGGCATGTGCAGGCTACAGTACTAGAAGGGTGTATGCACCTGCTTGCCATTTTGCATTGCAAAAAGCCCTATTGATTTCAGTGAGCTAGGCTAAGCCTCCAAGTGTGTCTTTGTAGGATCAAAGCTTATCTGCTTCAAGCCTTAAACAATAATAACATGACATGCCTTTTCTTCTATTTCAACAATCTGTTTCTGTAGGTTTTTTTGGTTAAATACTCTGTTCTTTGTCCTACCTTGCATAATTTAAGTTGTAATTCAAATTCGTACTTATGTAATGTTTTTTTTAAAATAAAACTGAAGTGAGCTACACTGAGTAATGGGCTTTGACAGAATGAATAAAGCAGGTCAAAAATTTTGCAGGCAAAACCAAACCAAACCACCAGGTCAGGTAGAAATACAGCAAACCAGAGACTTATTTAAAGACAAGCACGTAAGAAATCTTGGAATGAAACTGCAAAGACAGAAACAAAATTGTTTTCCCCCAGGTTAAGTGCCTATGAATTGCACAACACAATGATTTCCCAGCTATTTCAACTTAGAGCATAACATAGCTATTTTTCAAAGCCTGCAATAGCTCCATAACTGGACATAAAATAAGTAATGGAGTAATGCACAGTGAAAAAGTTTCCTTGTTTCCCTCTAACAGAGTCTGAAAGTACAGGCAACCCAATGAAACTCTTGTGCTTTGTACTTTAAATCATTTGCCACATGATTGTCTCATCTCAGATGATTTTTCTTTCTTTCATTTATACTGTTCTGGTTTGCTAGGTGGAAAAGTCAGTGTCTTTAAAACTGACTTTCTGATTTGGGAGCTTTGCTTTGTAGATACAAGAAAGCTTGGTCTGACTTAATGTCAGGCACTCGTGAATCAAGGCCTGTCTATGGTGTATGTTAAACTGCTGATTAGTTACAAAGAGAAGTGAACTTTATTGGCTGGCATAGGATCTAATAGTTTAGAAATCACAGAATGACAGAATGATGGAATGTCAGGGCTTCTGGATGACTTTGAAAGATCATCTAGTGCAACCCCCTGCTAGAGCAGGATCACCTAGAGAAGGTTACACAGGAACATGTCTAGGCAGACTCCAGAGAAGGAGACTCCACAACCTCTCTGGATACCCTGTTCCAGGAAGTCTCCAGATTACAAAATAGCTGAAGTGAATTAATCTTGTCTTTTTTTAATTCCAATCAACCTTCAACTTGATTATTAGGTTGAAGAGTATTATGTGTAAGAGAGACAGGCTTTGTGCTCTGGTATCAGAGGACAGAGTAACCTGTAGAATCTGGGAGAAAAAAAACTGTAGGAAAAATACTTTTGGTCTGCATGGGTCTGGCATGTCACATTCACAGTTTAACTAGTTTTTTCAGATAATCTAGTAGCTGTATTATTGAGCATATATGAACTGAAACACCTAACACAGAAAAATCCAGTTCAAATGACTGGCATTTTACAAAGGGGCAAGGAACTGAAAAAAAAATTAAAATTAATCTAATTTGCCTAAATATATCAAGTATTAGCTCTGGCTATCATAAATGACATGGTCTTGAGAGCTTGGAAGCTGACTTTCTGGCCATTGCTTCAGCTTTTCTTTTTGCCTTCAGAAGACACTGTCAAAAATCCTGGGTGGTGTGACTAATGGCTTTTGATTTATCTAATATTTCTTCTGGAGTAATTGAGCTAAATACTTGGCATTCTTTCTCAGATCTGGCCTCCTGTCTCGTGGTTTTGGTGATCTATGGACTCTTCCAGGTAGTGAATAACCTTCATAAGGTAAGACAATAAATCATAATTTTTAGGGACATGGTTTAGCACTGGACTCAGGAGAGTTAGGTTAATGGTTGGTCTCAATGATATTAAAGGTCTTTTCCAACCAGAACAATTCTGTGTTTCCATGATTCCTTGATACTCAGAGAAAAATCCTACAGTCTGAGCCTAAATAGGAGTTGTGTGGTTTCCTGTGTCTAATGATCTTCCAGCTATGCTCCCTACACTGGAACTACCCATTCATTCATAATATACTTGTCATGCTCTTTCTTCCTAGCACAGGAATTATCAGCACTTCTGTTTCTCCAGCTGCTCTACTGACTAGCAACCATATACAACTAAAAACGATTATTTACTTCATAATTTTTCCATGTAACTGGGCTGCTTTATAATTTGTTTCAAACTGTGCGTGATAATCTCTATTATCAAATATGATATGGAGAAGAATTTGTGGTGGTGCAGAGGAATTTAGCTGTGCAACTACTATTTACATTAATAGAAGTCACACGGCTTGAATCAGCTTGCTGGAATTTAAGTACTTAAATATTCTAAATATTGATTAGGAAAACCATATACTTCCAATAAACTTCCATGTCAAATACATATCAGTATATAGACACCTAGATGCCAGCCCTAAATATTCACCCCCCTAATTTCTGTCAAGTTAAACTAAATGTCTCTTGTATCAGTTTCATACCATTGACCAAAAAGTCTTTAGCTTTCTTTCAGGGTAATAATGTCTTCTAAATAGCTAATTATCTTCCCCATTCACTGAGCACTTTCCAACTTTTGTGCTGAATGACTCAGAGATCCTTTGGGAAAAGTAGCATGTGATCATGTAATTAAAGATTTAATATGCACATTCACAAGAAGGCAGGTTGAAGGCTGACAAACAGCTTTGATCCTGGCCTTTCCTAGCTCACAGTGTTTTGCCTTTCCAGCCCTAGTAATCTTCTTCAACCTATTTTTTGTGGCAGAAGATCTATGTGAGTAAACTTATGTGAGTGGCCTGTTTGGGAGACTGATCAGCAGTGTCCCTGAGAGGCTGTCCTGGAGAACAAAGGAGTCCAGGAAGGCTGGGCACGCCCCAAGAAGGAAATCTTAAAAGCACAGGAACAAGCCATCCCCATGTGCCAACAGACAAGCCATTGGGGAAGAAGACCAGCCTGGCTGAATGGAGAACTTTGGATCAAGCTCAGAAACAGGAGGAGAGTTTATTGCTTTTGGAAAAGGGGGCAGATCACTCAGGAGCACTACAAAGGTCAATGAAGTTATGCAGGGAGAAAATTAGGAAAGCCAAGGCCCAATTAGAAATCAATCTGGCTATTGCCATAAAAGACAATGGAAAATATTTCTATAAATACATTAACAGCAGGAGGAGGACTAGGGACAATCTTCATCTTTTATTGGGTGCAAGGGGAAACATAGTGACAAAGAATGAGGAGAAGGCTGAGGAAAATGTCTTCTTACCTTCAGTCTTTAATGGCAGGACTAGTTCTTTGCTGGGTAGCCAGCCCTTTGAACTGGAAGACAGGGATGGGGAACAGAAGGAGGCCTTCATAGTCCAAGAGAAAATGGTTAGTCACCTGCTGCACCATCTAGACACACACATGTCTATGGAGGTGGGTGGGTTACACCAAAGAGTGCTGAAGGAATTGGTGGAAGTTCTTACCAACCTACTCTTCATGATTTATCAGCAATCCTGGCTAACCAGGGAGGTCCCAATGTACTGGAGGTTAGGGCTGGAAGGAAGATCTGCAGAACTACAAACCTGTCAGTCTGACCTTGGTACCAGGGATGGACATGGAGCACATAATCTTGAGTGACAAACTTAGTCTTTTCCTATGACAAGCTGACCCACTTGGTGGATGAGGGAAAGGCTGTGAATATAGTATACCTGGACATCAGTAAAGCCTTTTGTACTGTTCCTCACTGCATTCTCATGGAAAAACTGGCTGCCTGGACCTGGACAGGTGTACACTCTACTGGCTCAGACACTGGCTGGATGGATGGGCCTAGAGAGTGGTAGTGAATGGATTTCACTGTGCATCATGTCAACTAAGCAACTTTTCCTATATTGCTCAAAAAATGCATTAATTTGACATAATCCTGTTAGTCTATATCCTTTTTGTGCTCTAAGGCAACTCCTCTGATGTTCATCATAGCATGTAATTATTTATCTTCCTCCCAGGTATGTTTATCTGTGGCTATCTATATATTCAGCTTGTAAGTTAAAGATGTGACTTGACTGAATTTCCAAGTTAGTTTACAGTAGAATAGTATTTGAACCTGTAGTTTACAGACAGGGCCATAGCAGCTCTGGCGGGATTCTTTGATGCTGTTACTCAGCTATGCTAGTTTATGGTAGAAGAGAGCCTGTTTGGTGCAACTGGCTGCAATCTGAAGTAAAAAAAACCAACAACCTCTTAAAATGTATATGGAAGCTAGATCCTAAGAATCATATAATCTTCCATTTCTTTTTCAGTTCCATTGTTGGATCTATCCTGCCTTGGGGGAGCTGAGATCTTTCCTGATAAGGAACCCTTGCTGAGTTCTCATCACTCACCTCAGCAGCTTGATGGATATTAACTAAGGATGAGTTGAGTAGCTGTGAACAGATACCAACAGGAGGGGAGTTTTTGACTGTTACTGTTCTGAGATTATGTTTGAGTCTACAATTGTTTTAGTAAAACTAAGTGGGAAAATAGAAGCACACAGGCAATTGCATCTAGAAACTCAAGCTATTTGGGTCATAAAAAGATGACATATTTACTGTAATTTTAACACAGTGTGAAACAAACAGCAGATATCAGTCTCAGTGAACAATGCTCCATCCTCTTCGTTGCATCTGGACCTGTAGATTTCTAAAGCAACAATGTAATAATAAAGACAATGGCATCTGCCATCTGTTCTGTTTTTGAAGATTATTTGTTGCCCTTGTAATCCTGGAAAGTTTCCAGCAAATGTTCCAGCAAATTTGAGCCTAGAAATAACCAGGTATGTGGCATATGACCATTATTGTGTCTGGTGTGCTATAAAATATAAAGCAACAAGGAAACACAAAGAAGATAAAAGCAGAGCAGCTGCAGAAACTGCAGAAAACAATTGGTAATAGAGATTCAGGATATTTGACATTTTTTTCCATTTTCACAGAAAAATAATAATTCCATGTATAGAAAAAGACAATGTTAAAGTTGTGATTTCAGACACTTGAAAGCTAGAAAGTAGAAGAAAATAGAAGGCTGAGGGGAGACCTTATGAATGCTTAGTAGTATGTAAAGGGTGGGTGCAAGGAGGATGGAGCCAGACTCTTTTCAGTAATTCCCAGTGGCAGGACAAGGGGTAATGGGCTCAAGCTGGAACATAGGAAGTTCCATCTGAACATGAGGAAACTTCTTTACTGAAGGGTGACAAAACACTGGAACAGGCTGCCCAAGGAGGTTGTGGAGTCCCTTTCTCTGGAGATATTCAAGACCCAGCTGGATGCAGTCCTGAGTAATGTGCTCCGGGACATATTTAGTGGGGGAGCTGGACTAGATGATCTCTAGAGGTTCCTTCCAACTCTGACAATTCTTTGATTCCAAGATTTCATGACAGTATGATGTTGGCCAAATCCTGATCAAATCCACAGAGGTCTCTGGTGACTTTAGGACTACAGTACCTGAAAGGAGTTCAAGTGACTGTGAGGTATGGACCCTATGACAAGGTAGTGACATTGTGTGTAAAAAGGATAGCAGAAAACATCTCTAAAAAAAGTAGATGGAGTGAATACATGGATGACCCTTTAAAGTAGAAAGAAATTACTGTAAAATCATTAGGTTTGGTAGAAAAATTGACAACAGGTTAACACATAAAATTTCTATCTCATTTTGTGAGACACTGCATAAATTTCAGCTTTACTGTATTCACTTGAGTGTCTGAGGTTGTTCATTCCTAAGAACTAACGATGTACTCCTGCTGTCATCTGTTCAAAGATGCAGAAAGAGCAATTTCAGACTTTCCAATAAGAAATATAAAAAAAGAGGCAGGTGCAAGTAGATTCAGAATAATATTCTTCTAGCCAGTAAATTAATATTTTAAATAATTCAGTGTTTTAAACAAAACAGTGAACTAGCTCTCCTGATTTCTAGTCAGAGCCCTGACACAGTCTTCCTCTGTGATTATAGAGAAGACTGGTTATGTTATATGAGCCTGGTTAATCTGTCAGAAATTGAACAGCTAAAGACGACAGAGTCCCTTGGAATATTTTTCATTTGAGCTCTTTAAAAAATATTATTATTCATTTTGGTTTCCTCAAAAATTTAATTGGAAACCTATGAATGACAATTTGATAATACCAGGTCACTCCTCCAAATTTGGATGGAAAAAAGTCTCAGGTTTCCTTTTCAATTTGTTTCAGTTTCTTGAGCTGGCATTAGATGTTTACTTAGTGCCTCAAGGATCTGGAATTGAGCTAAAAAATATCCAAGTTAGAATGGTCATACAAAGTCACCACTGCTATCTTAGTTCTCCATCAGTATAACTGTGTTTACTCTTTCAACACTCTTCTGGATTGCTGTCAACATGCTTCACCAGCCACCAAACAAATAAAGTGTTTGTTTTGAAAATAAAATAACAAGGCTGTAGTCCATGGTGAAGAGAATACAAGCTGCTAGAATTTTCAGGGTCACCAGAGAATGAGGAAAATATTCTTCAGTTCAGGCTTTCCTTAGATGTTTTTTTGTTTTGTAGTTAAACCCTCTTTTCATGTTAAAATATTAATAAATAATCTCAAATAAGATAATATATAACAAAGAGTTGCCTTTGAAGATGCACCATAATAAAGAGGAAAAAAGAAACAATACATCTCTGTGCCACTCAGGTGAGGACATATTCCTGGACATGAAGGCCCTAGAGGATATTGGTGAAAACAGAGTGAAATCACAAAATAGAAGCAAAGCCATAAAGAGTCCTGGAGGAACAGTTTTATGAGAAAGAACAAAAATGTAAAACATATCTATAGCTCAAAGTGACTAAGGATAAAAGAGAGCAAGAGAAGTTGGCATGCTTTATAGCCATGCAGGGAAATGTTACTGCAAGGATCTGGGATTTGGGGAAATGGCAGCCCTGTGAAGTCATTCCAAGATGAGCTGATAGAAGAGCTCAGTAGGCTGATTAACACTAGAAAATTAATGGGAGAGAAAAAAAGGTAGTGATTGGATACAGATGACAGAGACAAGAGGGCTAGATTTTAAATTTCAAATTCAGTAGCATATTAATGGCAAAGTAGAGCTGGGATAAATAACTGGGTGTGCTGGCTGCTACCATGGCTGGCTTCAGCCTACAACACTTGCCTTTTTTCAGTGATCATCTCTATTATACTGGTAAGGAAAACATAGGAATCATGTATACCTCTGCTAAGCTGCTTGTGAGGCAGGAGAGACAAAACATTTCCTCATCATAAATTCAGCACAGGGGGCTGTGGATAGAATTGCACCTTGCTGACTGTAATTAGTTCCTCACTATCTGATTCATCTACCATAATTAGCCATTATATGAGGACAGGCAAATGACTTCTCACTCTGGTGACCACAGGTGTATTGCCATACCCTTGGAAAAATCCCTTTTATTGACCTGTACACAACCCTGACCAACATGGCCTGACCTCAGATCTGAGATTGCTTTCAGCAGAGATTGAACTAGAAATGTCATGCATTTTCTTCTTACCTGAATGACCCTAGGGTTTTATTCAACAAATACAGGGGAAGTGTACGAAGCACAGGAAGGATTAGGTGACAATATTTATGGTAAAACCAGAAAATACTCTGTAGGCTGAGTCCTGTAGTCCTCATTCAGGTGAAACTGCCAGTTCAGTTGGGTCATCTTGCATGGTCTAGGCAAGTGGGACCTACTGAAGCATTTAAACAAGAGTATCACATTGAAAGAGGACTGTAGCTAATGATTTTAGACTTGAAATGCATCACAGACCACAGACTTCTAAAATAATTTCAGCAAAAAAAAAAGAGTAAGCTAATTTCTGCTCACAGTGACACTGACTTCAGTGCTTGCTTTTCCACAATTTCCCACATGCAAAGTGCAAAGAGGGTATCCCATAGCAGTAACAACTAAAATATAACTATTCAGTCTGCAATCAAGGGAAAATGAGTTGCACATGGAATTGATATTGCTCTTTACTGGTTTAACTGTACAATTGATAAAATCTCTAGAAAACAAACAAGCAAGAAGTCTTAGCAGAAAGAAAAAAAAAAGTATACTTGTTAATGGATTGCACCCTAGAACAAGATTCATCTCATTAATTCTAAGTATTATTTAATCAAGCTATGCAGAACTCTTGTTATGCTACCAAGCCATTTTAAAAAGCAAGTTAATCATGCTTAAGTGACTGACAATACACCAGTCCTTTCCCCAGGCTTCATTTTGAATCTAATTTATTTAATCCAACAAGCATAGTGATGCAGCAGACTAGGTACTCCTTTTAAGTAAAGATGTGGAGGGAAAGAAACTGTACATACTTCAGGAACCATAAATTGTAACTTTTTTTTGCTTGGCTCACCATCACAAAATTATTTTAAATAGAAGAACATCAATTTTATCCTGTAAATATTTTTGTCAAGGTCACCAATTTTTTACCTGGGCTTAGCTAACACAAAACTGCTGATTTTTTTTTTCCTGATTATCTTCTCCACTGCCAAAGTTATTATATCTGAAATGAAAGGTACTCACGGTACACCCGGGAAATCTACATTTAAAAGCTGCACCCACTATCTATATTAACATGCATTAGTCTTGTAACAATGATACAGTCAAAGTAAATTTGTTATGAGTTGGGTGAACTAGTTGGAAGAGTTGAGGCAAATTTTAATTTATGTTTGTTATGCTGGATTAAGAATCTGCACTAATAATAAATATGGTTTAAAATTATCATTCTTTGTATTCACTTTCTTTTTACCTTCTGAATGCTTCCTTTATTATGTGTGTTTTCTCTTGTCCTCCATTTACATCCTGGAAGTTATCCAAGTTATCTCTATATTTGAACCACACATTTCTATTCTGCTTATCCTTTAACTCCCTCCCTCCTTTCCCTTCTTTGGTACAGATTCCTCTCCCTTTTATTCCAATCCATGACTTGGCATTTATTACTCTTAGGAGTGGATGTCATGGAATCTGTAATATCTCATGAGGGACAATAACAGGGAGCAGGACACTCAAGCCAACTATTGAGTAGAAGAATGGAGAAAAATTCACTATGGGCCAGTGGCTGAGCAGAGAACAATCAGGCAGCCCTTACTGCCCCTTATAATATACCAGGAGTCTAAGACTGATACATGGAACAGCTGTGTGATGAAACATCAGCAGAGAACAGCTGGTGTGATGGCCTTGTTCAGGACAGAGGAAGGCAATGTCATATAGTTATGTATGTGTATATATGTACATATATATGTGCACCATCATTACTATTACATTTCCTTTCTTCATGTTCCTGGTTTCAGAGCAAGAAGACCTCTAATATTCCTTTCCATGTATTTTGATATCAGAATTGGTCTCTTTTTAAACGCTGTGTTTCAGCTATCAACTTCATGCTTTCACCACAGGCTGCACAATTAAGAGACTGTTGTGATTATCCTAAAATAATGAGTAATATGTAAATTGTCTGTAGCTGTTAAAAAATTCAAGTTATGGAATTCAACCCCTTGGAACATGAAAACATAAAGGCAAACAAGTCAGAGCACTGCTTAACTTTCATTCAAAGCGCAGGACTGTAATTATGTACAAGTTATACACAAAAGCACCAATATAGGTTAGAGGTGGACCTGCTGCAAAGCATCCCTGAGGAGAAAGATCCTGTAGTCCTGGTAGATAGCAAGTTATCCATGAGCCAGCAGTGTGCCTTTGCTGCCAAGAGGACAATGAAATCCTGGGGTGCATAAGGAAGAGTGTGGTCAGTAGGTTGAGAGGTATTCTGCCCCTCTACTCTGCCCTGGTGAGGCCACACCTGGAATACTGCATTCAGTTCTGAACTCCCCTGTTCAAGAGAGACAGAGAACTGCTAGAGAGAGTAAAGTGAAGGGCAACAAAGATGACTGGGAGATTGGAACATCTCCCTCATGAGGAAAGGTTGAGAGAGCTGGGACTCTTTATCGTGGAGAATAGAAGGTTGAGGGGAGACCTTATCAATGCCTTCAAGTATCTGAAGGGTGGGTACATCAAGGACGGCGCCAGACTCTTTTCAGTGGTTCCCAGTGACAGGATGAGGGGCAATGAGCATAAGCTGCAACATAGGAAGTTCCATCTGAACATGAGGAAAAAATTCTTTACAGTGAAGGTGACAGAGCACTGGAACAGGCTGCCCAGGGGGGTTGTGGAGTCCCCTTCTCTCGAGATATTCAAGACCCTGCAGTCCTGATGCAGTCTTGAGTAGTGTGCTCTAGGAGATCCTGCTTTAGCAGGGGAGTTGGACTAGATGATCTCTAGAGGTCCCTTCCAACTCTGACAATTCCATGATTCCATGAACAGAAAGCTTTTTAAGCATGAAATGCTCAGAATAACGAGGAAGTTACAGCTCAGAATGGGGAAACACACCATAACTCCGTAGAGACATTTACAAACAACAGCCCTGCACAGTAGACCTTAATCATGTATGCTGTTCAGCTCTTGTTTTTAAGATCCCTACTAGCCATTATTTTTCATTCATTAATATTCTATGAGCATCTTTATAGAGGAGGAAGATGAGACATCCATGTGTGACATCATACACAAATTATCCCAGACTCTTGATTGCTTTTTTTTGCTTTCAGTGCTTATGCATGGAGGTTTGATATTCTGCCAAGAGCTACTCCTTCTGTGATGGTCCAAAATAACTCAGTTTCCCTTTTGTTCCACATGTTTCTTCCCTCATAGCCACTAGAGACAACTAGAATTTTGACAAAGCAGGAGAGGAAGGGACAGGTCCTGTCCTGCTGACTATTAGAGATTCTGCAAGAACCATCTTACTGGTAGTCAGTCCACACTAACAAAAAGCAGGCAAGAAGGAAGAAAAGACACATTTATTGTGTTCCTCAACATATACTTTGCTAAAAGGAAAGTTACCTCTTGAAATCATATTCCTGTCACATTCTGGAGTATGTGTAGGCACAGACATTTTAACTAGGATTTTCTGGTCCCAAAAGACAGAGACCTCCATGACATGAAGCAGTGCCTCAAAAGTGCTTTTACATTTTGAACTGGGTACTCAGAGTTCGATCCTATCATTCTCACCATCTTCTTTGAAGTGCCACGACAAGTGTCTTCATTTGTAAGATCACATGCCATTTCCCAGATAAAGTGCTATTATATCTACATCCCTGCACAAATGATCTTGTAATTACATAATTTATTTTCCTTATTTCCCTCCCTCCCCCCACCCCAGTTTTTAGGCTGATGCTACATTTCATAATTCTAAGTACATTTTATATTGAACTACATTTTTTACAATTTGTATTGATCACACTTTTATGTGATCTTCCCTCTGCTCTGATGCATGTCTTAGTAATTGTTACTGTGTACATTTATTACTCTCTTAGCAGAAAATATTTATCTTTTGCAGATAAATCCCTATCTGATCTGTAATCTATTAATATACTATTTCATAACTCCTTTTTGTGTAGCTCAAAGCCTGAGTATAATAATTTTGTTTCTTTGCTGTCTATTCTCTAGACTCAAACCAGTAAATAGTCCTTTCTCTAAGTTTTGAATGTCTTCAGAATATTATTAAACTATTTAATGAATGGAAAATAGCTAAAATATATATACTTAGTACCATATTTATGATTAGATGAATGCAAATATATGGAAAGAATGTAATTTGTCATCTCTGCAAGTTGACACATTCGCATTTCCAGTTGTAAAAAAAATCTAATTAATATTGCAATTTAATGATGCTAAATAATGATCACACATTTGTGCTGAAACACAAGTATCCTAACCCAAAGAAAATATAAAAAACTGTTCTGCATGTAACATAATGAATATGAGAATAAGGAATGTGGGCAGAAGGATAGAACCAGGATCAGATCCTTGTCACAATTTGACTAATCTTTGGCAGGATGGATCAAAGTAATGATTGCTTACTATGTTATCTAAATAAAGGAATAAAACACATTTAAGTAGATAAACAACTGATGAAATGATTGTTGGCAAAACAGAAGAACAGTATATTCAGAAGTGATTTAAAGGAGAGGGTAGGACAATTGTTGCTATTTCTAGAATGATGTATAGGCAGAACACAGAGAAAGGAAAGGTCATGGGAGAAACAAGGGCAAGAAGCCCTTGGTACTCAGACCAAGGAAGTTGAGGTTCCTACATAGCACGCATACGGAATTACCACTAAATTCTGTGCCTGAAGGACTAGCTGGTAAAATGAAGGGATTATAATGTATGTATAATTGTAATGGCAGTGAAAAAGAACACACAACTTGGCAAAGGCAATGAGGAATTAGAATTGAAGGAGTAGCAATAAGCAGAGACAGTGACGAATGCTTGTAGATTTTTAATCTGTATTGTAAAAACAGAAGCTGAAATAAACAGTGCAAAGACAAAGAATGTTTACATTTTCAGGTGTTAGGAAGAAAATTGTGTCAAGGAAAACAGCTCCTGGAGAAGATGCAGTTGCAATTTAATCCTGAATACATTGCTCTCTGTAGTTAAAATGTGATGTCATATACCTAATGTGTTACAGGTCCATGTGGTTACTTGGAGGTTTGTTTCACTTACAGACTCATTACTGAGGTTTTGCACAGAAATAGTTTACTGGGGACAGAATAAAATACAGTCCTCCATAAACATGCACAAGTGACCTCCACAAACATGCACGAGTGACTGCCTATAGGATAAACAGTGCCTGAGAAAATGTTTGATTTAAGCAAAGTGATTCAAATACAAAGCATTACAAGAATACACAAATCTTGCACTGCATCAATTCTGGCATATATGAGTAGTTTAAGCCTATGGAATCTTTACAACTATAATATTTAATTTGAAATTATTTAGGCTCATTTTCTATGTTAATTTACTGGAGGACAGTAACCTAAAAATATCCAAAAAAGGTATTTTATCTAGGGCTGTGCTATTTCTTGAATAGAAATAAAGAGCAGAGGGACACAGTCCAGTGTTCACTCAGGTCAACAGCCTGAATTTGTGAATGAAAACAAGCATCTTCATACCCATCTGGATTCTGCAGTCACTTTTGCTGCTGATGAAGTTGCCTGCATACTCAGTGAGTCCCAGGTGCAGAGCCAATGCCTAGTCCCTGTCCTTCTGAGTTGTGAGTATGGAGCTATGAAGGGTAAGTCTTGCTCCTGCACCTGCCTAAATACTTGGTTCCTGCAGATTATTTCCATTAACTGAAACAACATTGTTAAAGAATTAAAGTACACATTTTCATTTGTTCAAAAGCTCCAAAATCCTATTTCTTTTTTAACTCTGGTTCTGGGCCATAGCATGTCACAGGGACTGAGCAATTTACTAAGCACTTCATTATTGAGTACAAATTTTCTCAAGTGCCTAGCTAATGAGGTTAGCAAAAACAAGCAAAGGAATATTGAGAAAGAGGTTCAACACAGGCTGAGTTTTATGAAATTACTGTCAGTGCCTTATGCAATTTGCATGCGGTATTATCTTTCTATATTGCCTCTGTTATTCCAATTGGAAAAGATATGCTTCCTTTTCACTTTTGAACTGCTCTGTTTTGCTACTATGAGCCATTGATGTGATGCTGCATTTTAACTCCAAGCTGGTTTTTTTGGGTTGGTTTTGGGTTTGGTTTTTTTTGCTTCAATTTACTCAGTGTTCATTAAATAAGAGGGCAGCTCCTTCATCTTCAACTCACACCTATACTCTTGATTCACATCTAAATTCTTTACTTTTCTGGGCTGTTTAGCATTACACAGTCATTAGAGTAACAGTTTACAAAAAAGACCTTTACAGCTCTAAATCATTTTCAGGTGAAACAGGAATGACTCTTCGGTAGCAGATTCCTAAGCCCTCTACTGCAACCTGTTGCCTCGTTTTGTAACCAATGTTATAGTACTTAGAGACAGATTTTAGGAGCTCCCATCGTTTTTTTCTAAATATATGTTTTCCTCAGTTACATCTTTTCTCCATATCTCACAACCAGAGACCAGTTCAAGCATTACAACATAGAAACTTCAGGACATTTCAAAATGTTTGTGCATAGCAGTGGTAATGACTATGGCAGGTCTTGGTTGTTTTTTTTTTATTCCCTTTTTATTAATAACCAAAATACAATGCAAACATGGTAATCTCAGGATTGGTCTCACTATATTACATGTTGTGTAACCACTCGCAACTCTGCTAAATTGGTGTAAATCCCTACAATATCAGAACCATGGTGGTCTATGTCTGTTCTGAAGTGACTTTGTACTGGTAAATGTGCTCTGTCAAAGGTGAGGAGAGAGAGAAGACAGAGAGTCAGACATCTCCAGTTTAGACAGAGTTTAATCTTTCACGACAACTGAATTCCTGTAAGATATGACCCAAAGAAACTAAGTGCCTAAGATTCATTAAGCTAAATGCCTACTAAATTTTGTTCCTTGCATGAAATTTCAGAAACTTATTCCATTTTGCTTACAATATGAAATACATGTTTCTAACTCGATAGAAATTGGATTCTTTCAAAATGTGAATTATTGGAAAATATTTTAGACTGTTGTCAAATAAACTCACTTAACTATTCAAAAAGCTTTGCATTTTTCATTCTACATCAGGAGAAAAAGTCTTTAACAGTGAAAGGAGTGGGTGGAGAGGGAAGCACGTTAGTTGAACATGGAGAAGGGTAACCAACAAAGAAAGAAAACACTCACCTTTTAAAATTAAATCTCATTGTGTGTGCTGTTTATTCTATATCTGGGGCTGTTCTTTTCACTATTCTTATAGTTCTCTTCCACTCCAGAGTCAATAGTTATTAGTGTAACTGATCTGGATTAATTTACACACTATTTCATAGCATGTATTTTGACAAATAAGATTTTATTAAAATAATTCATATCAACATGTAATTTTCAGTCACAACTTTTGCCTGGAGTATTGCCAGTAAATTTCAAAGAAACTGTCTGCCTGAGAAATAAATATAATTTAAGCTCGAAATAAATATAATAGTAGCTCTATTTCTCTAAACCTTTGAGATCAATATTTCTGAGGCTGTGGAATACTGCAGTTGTATGAAAATGATGTGAATTAAGTCATTGCCATGACTGATGTGCTAAAATGCATTATTTATTATTTCTAACCAGTCACATTGAAATTTTTGGGCTGTTCTGATATGTCTCATATTTTCCTCATCTTCCCCAATTACTAACTGACACAGCGTACAGAATTGCTCTCAGGAGAGCCTAAGGCAAAACTTAATTTTCTTCAGTAGTGCAAGGTAAATTCTAGCAGTTTTAAAATAATAGATTTGTTTATGAGCATTGGTTTCTGACATGATCTCTTTTATGCTTGAGATATATTCCCTGTAAATATGTCTACTGATAAAAGACATGCATATGAAAGTGAGGTATGTGTACTGATCAGAGTATAATTTTAATATGAAGACAGGACTGGGTTTTATATGTGAGATAGTAGGATGTGTCCGTTGCTATTTCTGTGCATTTTCTGAAGCCCCTTGTGTAAACAAAAATTCCATGATCTTTGGATTGGATCAGAGCTAAAGATGATGAAGATGTGAGGGTTCATAAGGTTTTGTTTTTATGCTAAGTATGCTATTCTGTGCTACACTGTGCTATGCTCTGCTGTTCCTGTCAAACTGCATCTGTGTACCAGGACTCTTACATCCATTACTTTTATCTATGAAGAGACTTCATAGGGAGAAAGGTTTCAGCTTGGCCAGAAGGAGGCAGAATCTTGAGAATGAAGGAAGAGCTGCTCCAACATAGCAGTACTGTTTATTCAGTGGATTTGAAGCATGGAGAAAAACGGGCAAATAGAAACAACCACAAGTTTTCTTAAATCTCATGGAAAATTAGGGAAGGAATGAGGAAAATCTCCTGGAGTGGAGAAGGAGAGGTGTTCCTTAAGAACCAACATTATGAACAATGTTAGCTGGCAACCTAGGTAGTTTAAGTCCAGTTCTGAGATCTCTAGGCTGGAAGTAGATGTAGACTGTAGATATTATAGATCCACTGTAGATCTGCTCTAGATCTAGATCTAAACTGTGAACTGACTTCACTTTAAAGGGCAGAATTTGATTTAGAACCAACCTAGCATAGTTTTTGTGATGTCCAAACTGCGTTTAACAAATCTTGCCATGAGTAGTGGAGTGTAGTAAGTCTTGTAGGGCAATGGGGAAGAACTAGTAGATAAAAGGATGGAAAGGTAGGACTCTGTGATTTATAGTGCAAGTTACTCAGTCGTTTGGTTAAACTAATGCCTCTGCTCTGGTTATTCCTGATCTGGAGCATGAGGAATTCCTGATCTGGAGATTGCTTTTGGAGCTGGGAACCTCTACATGATGCAGCAGTGATCACCCTTCCTAGTGCTGGTTGGAGCAGCACTGTGACACAGATGGCTGCCCTGCAGGGCTACATGGCGGGTAAGAATGCATATGTTGCTTTCTCCATTGAGCACCACTGCCTTCATAACCAAACACTCAGGACTGAAACACCATAGTCTGGTTTAAACTCATGCTACAGCTCATGCCTGTAGTGAGACAGTGTGTTCTAATTAGTCTTTTTGGTACCATTTTTATATATATGACCACATCTGAAGCTGCTTTTTTAAAATGGGTATCCTAATATATTCAAATTGTTGGCCACGTCTATGTAAAGTCTTTCCTTTCTACTAAGTAATTTCACCTGTGATGATGTTTTTTTAAGATAACTTTTCTTCCAAGAAGAATTTATGTTGATAATTTTTAGACATTTATCAGTTTTCACAAGGTTCAAGTTTTAATTTTTTCTCGACATCTTTGATAATGACAGATATGAATTTATTTTTTTGGTTGTATTTTTTTCTCCAAAATTGTTATTACACGTGCTACGTAGGGTTACAGTTATCAATAAAGTATAGAAGACATAAGAATGGTTCATCAGATAATGCATTCATGCTTATTACTTCCCCTTATTCCTTCAGAATTTGAACTGTATGGATTTATAATCTACCAGGACAAAGACAACATATACAGCTTTTTCATGCCTCTTTTCTTTTTTTTTACAATATATATTGTGTACAGAAAAAGATTTTAAGATTAAATGAAAGCAAAACAATACTTCTCACCTGTTCATGAAATTCTATGAATTATTTCAGTGTGAGACCAGGCAGATGAGCTTTATCTCACTTTGATAGTTTAACAGCCTACTACTCTATATAGATAATAAAGGCATAGATTCATACAATGCTTTGTAATCTTTGTAAGACCTGTCATCTTGTACTATAGCAAAGCATATTATTAAGATTCATTTAATCTACACATCTCTTATACATTGCCACAGAATAAGGTTGTAGCATTTTACCAGCACTTCCATAAATCAAGTCTGAATTGTCAGCTCTTTCAAGACTGACAGGATTTTGGTGTGGTTGCTATAAATATATATCACGATAAGAATGTAATTTAAAGTAATTCCCATGCATGTGCAAGATCCTTTTATAGAGCTGTCTGGGAAATTTTTTTGTGAAGTACAAAACATGACAAGGTATCAACTCAGAGGGGTAGCCCATGTACTTAATTTCTGAAACAGAGTTTTTGAATGAGATTGAGCCAGGAACAGTTTCCAGCCAGATGTTTTCACAGAGAAAAAAGGAGATAGTCCTTCCATCCTCCTTTCCCCTCAGGATCCTGGAATTTTATTTATATATAAATATATATGTCTTCTACTAGCATCTTGTTACAGTGCTCTGCACTCAAGAGGAGGAAGTGATATTAATCATGAAAACAAAATCAAGGTTCCCCCTAAGTAGCAACCAGAACTTATTCATATTTTTGAAAAACACACTTTCCTTAAAGTCCATGTAATATATAGTTCTGATGAGAAAAATTCTTTTGGTGTGAATGTCTCAAAGGTCACTTCTCACTGCACACCCTGCTGTATGTAGAATAGCTAAACCAGACAAGATAATTTATTAGTATTCTAGTGACCTTTTAGACAGACTGCATGGAAATCCTGAAGGCTAATTTACAGCTAAATTAATTAAGACAGCACACAATATACAAGGTCAGACTGCGGTATTTCCAGAGATTTTCTTTCTGAACAAGACACTAATTCTTAATTTTATTCTTTAAAAAAGATAGTACTTCTCTGTGTCTCATGACGTGCAAAAGATTTAGGAAAGCAAAGAAGAATTAATCTCAAAAGCACTTAATTCCAACCTCAAAACAAAATAATAAAAAAATATTTCATTTGTTTCTTGGAGAAGCTATTCGTATCATGTAGAGTGCAAAATCATAATGAACTCATGGCTGTGAGAGGTGGTGAGTTTTGTCATTCAATCATAATTTTTTCAATATTTTTTCAGCCATCTTTTCCTTAAATCATAAATAAATGCAAGTTGGTAATGATGCACTAGTCCAAAGGTTGGCATGGTGGTGAGAAAA
>NW_009970719.1:1615220-1624534 GCF_000747805.2 Chaetura pelagica
AAACTACAGGAAGGAAAATCACTTGTTGTTTATATATATGAAAATGCCAGTCCTATTTGAGCACTTGTGCCTACTTCCATGAAATGAAATGACATCTTAACTGAACTCATTACATTCTATGCAGGAGACTGAAAATTATAAAATACTGAATTTGGATTAAAGGCAGAAAACACAGGGTGGGCAGATATGGTCACTTTTTTTTTGCCTTTTGAGTACTGAAAGTCTCCATAGGCTGTTTCCACTGAATAGACCTATCAGATCACATGGTATCTACTTTTCCTTTTGACCATAAGTAATCATTACTTTTTTCCATGGCTGTGGCCCTGTAGCTGCCATTGATCACTTCAAAGATTTTAAGGCCAGAAGGAAACACTCCAGTCATTTAGTCTGACTTGCAATGTGACACAGGTGGTAAGACCTCATTCAGTAACATCTACGTGAAGTCCAATAATTTCTGGTTGAATGCAGAACAGCTTTTAGAAAGAAACCAATATTGATTTTTATAGTTGTATGATGGGCAGAAAAACTACTAATTTCCTTCATAAATTGAACCAATGGGGTATTTTTTCTCGTGTGTCTCATATTTCCACTTTGAATGTGCCCATCAATAAACTGTAAGCAGTGAGTTTTGTTTGGTTTGTAAATAGCATAACATCCGTTAGTCCTCTCCTATTGCATACTCATATTTTATTATTATGTTACAGGTCAGACTCTTTACTTTTCTCCTTATAAATAGGTTGCTTCCTCAAATATTTCTTTCAGTGAGAGGCTTTGAGCCCCAGGCTGCAGAGGATACCATGAAGGAAGATGATAGAGATTACCAAAATGTGTAATATTTTCTGGACCATAACACCTACTGCATTACCAATGACAACTTCATTCTGATTGGAGCTTATCTTTCTATGTAATATTATTAGAAATAATAAATATATGTTTGCATTTACTATACCTTACAATCTGTGGGGGTTTTTTGCATTATTATGTGTTAAAAATTTGGACTAAGTTTTAAATGTTCTTAGCAACTCCTTAGATAAATGCGTTGCCTAATTTTCTGTCCATATACTCTCCTCAAAGGTTTTGTAAAGGTCCTATTTCACAAGGGCAAATAAAGTCTATATTCTAGATTTGGAAAGTATTTTCTAGATTTTGAACATTTTTATCTGAGTAAAGTATTCTCTTTCAGAACAAGGCAATTTCTAGTTTAAGTCACTGTTCTCAAGCACCCCAAACCCAGGATTTTCTGTTTCGTGGCATGACCCAGTTTCCACAAAAGGCAATGGGAACTTTATCTATTGTTCTAATGGAAGATAAAAAGGCAAACTTGAAAAAATTCTAACCATAACTAATCAGCTTTTCTGTCTATGTTAGCTAGCTCTGCCAAGTTGAGTTGTACTGAGAAGCCAACCTAGAACTGGCAGGATACTTGATGCTGCAATTACCATCCAGTCTGTCAGAAACCCTTCTTTTTTGAAAGCAACGCTGCACTTTTAGCACTTGACACCTCTTCATTTCGTTTGCTGTAAGACCTGAAAATGAGAAATGTTTTCTGCTCAGAAAAGCCAGAGAGTGGAATGGGTTGCCTGGAGAGGCTGTGCAGTTTACATCCTTGGAGGTTTTCCAGGCCCAACTGGTTAAAGCCTGAGAAGAAGTAGGTTGGACTGGAGAGTTCTGAGGCCCTTCCATACTGAAATGTCCTATGATTTCACCTCTTTCTAAGAGCTACTTGCCCTTACAAGGTGCCTAAACTGCTATGGAAAGAGCTTTCCTTGTGTTCAGATGCCTGATTTTAAAAGTGTTGGTGTTAAACAGGCATGTCCTGTCAGGGAACGTAAATGCAGCTAGCAAACTGAGTGATAATACTGATAATAGAAAAATACTCTGAAATGACAAGCCACTTCTTCATTACCACCTTTAAAAGATTGACCAAAAGTCTTTTCCCTTGGAGAAATTTTCTCTGAATTCCTGTGAGAGGAATTTATATATCTTCCTCCTTCACCCACGTTCACACAGAGACGTAACAATGCAGCACTTCCCCTGAGTTTCTGAACTGGGTTGCAGTCCACCCCATGTTTTACTATGTTACCATGCATATTTCACTTACTTATGGGAGCAGATTACTAAAAATCCCTGGTTTTTTTCGATGGGGACGTGAGACCCAGAAGGACTTTGCTGTCTTGGATTCTAGGCTACTTCTATGGATATTGGACTATCCTTCATCTTCATCTGATGGTCTTCCTTGAAAATTATCATTCTATAAGGGACCAAGGTGCTGCTGATCATGCTTTACTTAAGCAGTGCCCATTTCTCCCATATCTTATATGCCATCTTCCAAAGCTGTGCTTCAGGTCCAGTGTTCTTACAGATGTCTCTGACTAGCATTTGGCTCTTAGCCCCTTACAACTATGAGCTATTAATTAATTAACAGAGGAGCAGTTGAATTACTAATGCAGTGTCCTTTGGTGTCAAGAAAGATGGATGTCTTAAGTGACAGCTCAGTCAAGAATAGTTTAAAGGAACATAAAGAGAGTTATTGTCTGGAGTACAGATGTGAGATGAAAAAATGAACACAAGGACAACTGATAGTTTGAAGAGAAACCTGATAGGCAAGGATAAATTATGCATCTTTCATTCTTATATGAGCATTTTCAAAATGTAGGATAAATAATATAAGACGTAGCCTTGAAAATGCTTGCAGAAAGTGGCAGAAGCAGACATGCAGCCTTCCTATTTTTCTTTATACTCTGAAATGAGTAGGGGGAGACTGGGGAACTGGAAATGCCTATGAACAATATGAAAATTTTGAATAAAAAGTGAAGACTTTTTATTTATAGGAATAGTAAAAAAAAAAAAAAAAAGTTATGTGTGTGTTAAGCTGCTTTCCTGTATTTTTTCTCTTCACCAGTTAGGAAATCAGTAAATTTAATTAGTTAATAATCAGTGATAATTTAACTTACATGACTCTAGTATACATACATTAACATGTTAACACAACTTTGAAGAACTCTGTCTTTTCTTGTTTTTAACCTCTCAGTCATGCCATCTGGTCCTGTGCAATGGCTGCTTAAATCATTCATTTCCTTTTTAAGCTGACCTTGGATTGACTTCTTCACATTCCACATAACTGATTAAATTTAGTGGCACTTATTTTCAAATATTCTAACATACTCTCAATCTTTTTTCATGTTCTTACCAGAAATCTAATTTTAAAATATGCATTTCCACATGTGATATTTTTGCTATTTGCTTTGTGTGCATAATTATACTTGCACCACTGAGCAGGCACCTTCAGTATGTTCAAAATGGGTGTAAATGCCTGACAGTAAATGTATCTATAAAGGTAATTCTGGCACCATCTTTCAGATTACTGGTAAGGATGAAACGAGGGAGAACACATATTCTTTAAAATTAGGCCTGTAGTAATGCATATGTTTCAATAGATTAATGTATCAAGCAGAGTAACATGTAAAATGCCATCTCAATCATCTACTCTGTGAAATTTCTTGAATCTTTGCCATATGCTGAGGCAACCCCAATTCATTAGGCCTGTTGAATTACTGAATAAAATTCAACAGGCATGTGGGCATTTTGTCTCGATAACTTGATTTTGTATTGTCATTTATACTCAGAAGTTATTATAAATTAATTAAAAGGCCATCTGAAACCCCTCAGGTAATTTTCAAACACAAGAGAACCTCCCTTGTAGTGATTCTGCTGTCCCTGTCAATCTGTGAAGATATTTTAATCAGACACATTAATTTTACTCCACTGAAATGAAAGGGAGAAATATATGATTATGTTTTGTGCCTACTGTCAGTAATACATAAATCTAGTAGCATAAGTAGGATGCACAGGGTGTAAGTCAATGGCTTAAACCCAGTATATTATTTCAGTTGAGGTATTGCAGCCTATAACCAAGGAAAACCACATTCTTATTATTGAATCCTGATTCCCTGCCATGGGTGTTTAAACCTATAATCTTGGTAACTGAGGTAAGAGTAAAGTAAAAAATGACAAAAATTCTCAGTTAATTTATGTACTTTGCATTTTTGTGTTCTTATCTTCATAAATTTTTTGAAGGGCAAAAATCCTGTTACCCACATAAAATTAATATGACATCAAGTTTTAGTGAACTGTTCTACAGAAAAGTCAGTACAGATTCAGGCATTTTTTCTGTAACTGTATAGAAACTGTGCAGAAGCAGCGCAGAGAATGGAAGAGAGTAAAAGAGAAGGAAGCTCACTTTTTGAAACCTGATCAAATCAACCAGCTCTAACACAGTTTAGTGTTTAAAGGAAAGCATGTATCTTCCATGCATGGATACCATTATTACAGTTCTAGTCCTAGGCTTTGATCCCATCTTTAAGGTAAGTGTAGATGTTTCTAAGGTCAAAGTGCAGCAGATAGTTGTTCCTGAATTCCATGCTCCCTCAAAGTTGAAAATGAGGTACTGTAACCTGGACATGCAAAGTCACATCATATTTACTTTAATTAGCTTTTAACCATTGGGTTTTAATATTAAGAATGTCATTATCCAACACAGGAGTACAGCCATTGCCTTGTAAGCCAGTGTTTTAAATTCTACAAAAGAGGAGTGTGTTTTATATAATAAAATCAGGCAAGTATCTAGACATCTACAAATTAAAACATCTACAAATACATTGTTTGGGATTTTTTCTTACTTATTTAAAACAAATTTGAAATTCTGTGTAATATCTTGGTTTGCATCTCAAAACAAACATTAATCAGATCAGACTGAAGAAATACCTGTTATGAAGACTGCTGGTGATAGTGCCTGTCTCAACATTCACAAAAAATCTTCTCAGACAAGTTCTATAACCAGATTTAAGACCATAGGAGTTTTCACACCTACTGATCAAATGATACTGTAACCTGTGGAATATAAAGTTGTTTTATCCTTTACTAAAGACAAGATGAGGCCTTAACACTTGCAATCAATCCACTATAAATGGAAGACAAAACAGAAATAGATCTCTCTTAAGTACAACACATCACACATGGGTGCTTTAAATTTGGGTCCAGACTGTGAGAATCCCAAGCTTCTAATTAACTCTCATTTTGCTTGCTTCAAACAGAGGCTCAATAGTTTTAAAATGACAGCTGGAACCACAAAACCAAAATATGACCATTTCTGTGATCATGCACAAGAGCATTTTCACATATTTCTGGCAACGTTACAGAAAAATTAGCCGAGTAGGTCCAAATTATACTGTGAATAATTGTTGCACCAGATACTGTAGAGATAAAGGAAATGAACAAAAGCAAGAGACAGAGAAAACAAGGAGGGAAAAGACATATGAGCACAAAGAAAGTAAAGGCAGAATTGGAGAGGGATGGAGAGAAGGGAGGGAGGTGGAAGGAGAATGAATATGTGTTAAAAACTGGCAAGTTTTTAATAACACTGTTCCTTGAGCTTGAATTTGTTCTTTCTGTTTGCTCACAAAGGATTTAAAAGCATGACCTCACATGGAGAAGAACAATTCTATTTTTCAAGGAAATTGTATAGCTTCTGATAATTTGCACAATCCAGTAGATATACAGGGTACTGCATGAAAAAAATCAGTGCTAGATTCCATCTTGAGTATATATAAAATTGCAGATAAAAATGAGAGGAATTAAGCTTCGCACAGCATATTTAAGCTCTCAGTGTCTTCCATGCAGTGACTTTTCTTTCAGTGGAGCTAAAGACATTCTGCCCCTCTATTCTACCTTGATGAGACCTCACCTGGAGTACTGCATCCAGCTCTGAAGCCCCCAACACAAGAAGGGTGTGGATGTGCTGGAGTGTGTCCAGAGGAGGTCAACAGCAATGATCAGAGGGCTGGAGCCCCTCTCTTATGAAAACAAGGTGAGGGAGTTGTGATTGTTCAGCCTGAGGTACAAAAGACTCTGGGGGGACCTTAGAGTGACCTTCCAATACCTGAAAGAAGCCTATATTAATAGGACAACAGGTAATGGTTTTAAGCTAGAGAAGAATAGATATAGGTTGGACATTAGGAAAAAGTTCTTTGATGTGAGGGTGGTGGATCACTGGAACAGGCTGCCTAGAGAGGTGATGGGGACACCATCCCTGGAGACATTCAAGGTCAGGCTTGATGGGGCTCTGGGCAGTCTGTTCTAGTTGGAGATGTCCCTGCTTATTGCGTGGGGGTTGGACAAGATTATCTTTAGAGGTCCCTTCCAACTCAAGACATTCTGTGAATCATATGAACCTTCCATTCACCAGTGCAGCCACATAGCTCCAGATAAATGACCATGCACAACATGGAAAGCCTCACTAATCATGCATGATACCACTTTGGATGCATTCCAGTAGCTTTGGAAGCAACACCAAAGCAAGCATCATTGTAGGGTCCACAAGCTATTTAGAGGGATACCAATCTACTGACAGTGTTTATTTTGAAGAAAGGAAATTGCTCAAACTTCCCAATTGGGAATTCAGTTAATTATCTCTTGTAGAGGTCAAACCGATAAGAATTTTCTTTTAAAAAGCTCAAATACTTATTTACTATTTGCTCAGAAAACACAGCACTGGAGGAAGGCATGTTCCCAGGCTGATTCAATTCTAGTATAGTTTATTCTTCTGAGGACCAATGATGTTCCCATTATCAGTGAGATAAATTAATTTTTAAGAGGTAGTTTAACAGCCTCAGTTACTCAGAGGAATGGATAGTAAAATAAGACACTGGTAGAACACTATTCCTGCTAAAAATAATTACTTCTAAAGATTAATGGCATATCATTTACAACAGATTTCTGGACCGTAGTAAAATGTGCTGAACTCTCCCAATACTAAGACTAAAAAGCATACTGATTCACATTTTTTTTCCTAGGTCTTGAAATTCCTTCATCCTTTTATTCACCCAGAACATTTGCTCTAATGCAACATGCTGAGAAAGATACATTAGTGAATCATATTAGCCACATCAGTACTTACAATACAGTCTGAGGTTATACTCCTAAGCAAGCAAGTATTGGGTCATTTTAAAAATACATTCTGATGCTCCACCACATTTAGAATGAGATATTTATATATATATAAAAGGGAAAAAGTTATGCCTTTTCGTTCTTAAAATGTACTCTATGGCAGTGAAAGAATCCAAATGAAAAATAATTTCTTTTAATCTTGGGGCCAATTTAAGTGTTTACCCTTAAATTTAGCGAATAGGTTAATGTACCTCTAATTTGATCTCAATTACATACACTTCAGTTCTTGCATTTAGATCATTGTTCCCCTTAGCAAATCAATAAATAATTCAGCTTCATGGGGAATAAACTATTAAACCAAAATCCAGTGGACTTTAAGAAAGGTATGTTTGAATTTCGTAATTAATATTGGAACTCTTTCAACAATTATTATGCAAAACTTATACAAAATTATGCTGTTAATGGAACGACCTATGCCAATAAATTGGCATTTATTCATTTTGCCAATATGAGCCATTCTCTTGTAATTCATTTTTCCTCAATTGTTTATTTTGGTTAACAAAAATGAAATGGCATTGCTCAATTTTCTTCAGCTTGAATGAATGCTCTTTTGCTTTGCACCAGCCAATTATTATTTATTCACAACATATTCCAAAGTGGGCTGGGATCCAAAGAGAGATCTTCTCAGGGCTGTGAGAGCATTGGTGAATCCGACTGTCTCTTCCCAGCTCCTCCAGGGCTAGTCCCACCCTTCCCACCCACCATTGATGCTGTAGGGTCTCCAGCCTTGTTCCTGAACACTTACTTGTTTTTCCTGGCTTGTTCTTGGCCCTGGATTGTTATCTTGGTTTTGGCTGAGCCTGTTGCCATCACCACCCTTTTTGGCTCAGCTGGCTTGGGCACTGTGGGGCTGCACCCCATCAGTGTGAGCATTGTCCCCTGCACCATGGCTGCCCTTGTCCTCCAACACCATTGCCCTGAGGAAGCCTCTGGCCTGTACAGCACCCTGGCAGTGAGCTCAGACCTTCTTGAGCCCTGAGCCTGGCACCATGGAGACTGGCCCCCATGGTGGTCCTGTAGACCTTGTTGTCCTCTGGACTCCAATTCTTGCCCCACACCATCTCAAACCCTTCCATGCTGACTGAGCAAAGGTATGGGGATTTCTCCATCAGATGTGGCTGATACTCCCTGCATTACCCAGGGGACAACAGGTATTAGCCCTGCAGCATCATTCACTCCTGGCTCTCAGGAAAGGCCCAAGACTGGATGGAATCCTGAATGGAAGCAAAGCCTGCCTGTGACTGAGCCACAAACCCTTACAGCAGAAGAAGACTCCGAAGAGATAGGTATGGAAGATGTGCTCAAAATGCTCAGAGAAGACTATAGAATGTGACAACTGTTATGGTAAAGGAAGATGAACTTGAGTAGGGTAGTTGAACTAGGTGTTCTCAAGATGTCCCTTCCAATCTAAACAATTCAGTAATTCTGTACAAGAGGCAATTCAAAGGTGTGCTGCAAAGCCAAAAAGAGGAATAAAAACAGAACTGGCAAAGGAGCAACAGAAGTCTAAGAGTCTTTACCTTGACTTACAGTTTTCTGTACAACTCACCTTTTTTACACCTTTAATATAAGCAATGAAATCAAATAAAAAGTGATATAACACTAATTGAAAGGTAAGCTTAAGCCTAAAATTTGTGACTCACTACATGCATTACAAGAGGTATAACACTTTAACTGCTCAAAGCTTGAATTACTGCATTTCAAAGAGAAGCATTAATTCTGTGGTGCTTGAGATGACTTGATTAAACCCTGGAATCACTGAAATCTGTGGAAGGTTTGTCACTGCCTGGCAGAGTTTTGCATAATTTACTCTCTAGCAAGAGGCATTACCCATATTTGTTCAAATTCCTGTAGTGCACCTGTAATTATATTAGTGAATTGATTCCTCCTATCCCCTCAATTTTTAAGTCGTCTTCCTACTGTGTGCATCTCCCACACAAAGAGTATGCTTGCTGATCTACTCTGTCTTTTCCATCGCCTCAGGAGAGCTCTGACCTAGTATGTACAAACTCCTTTGTCACCACTATAGTGCCCTTAGCAGCACAATACTGAATAATCAACTGAAAACATAGACTACAGAACTCAGCACTGAAATTAAGTACTGCAACTGCATGATACATCTGGGTTCTTCCTCATACCATGGCAACAACTCTGCCAAGACTCCTCAACTGCTCCACAAAGTCAAATGAGCGGAATCAAATGGGCAGTGGGGACCCCTCACAAAATTCTGTAAATCTGATCCATGAAACACAGGTGGACCCCTAAGCTGTGCAGTCATTAAATGTGGCCTGTATCCCCACGGAGTGTGG